>NW_026707094.1:0-62225 GCF_024137745.1 Phymastichus coffea | reverse complement strand
AGGACTAATTTGAGGACTTTTTGGAGGACCTTTCTGTGGACTTTGTTGAGGACTTTTTGGAGTATTTTCTGAGGACTTTTTCGAGGACTTTTTCGAGGACTTTTCTGTGGACTTTTTTGAGTACTTTTTTGAGGACTTTTTTTAGGACTAATTTGTCTACTTTTTCGAGGACTCTTTCGAGGACTTTTCAGTGGACTTTTTTGAGGACTTTTTGGAGGCCTTTTTTGAGGACCAATTTGAGGACTTTTTCGAGGACTTTTTTGAGGACTTTTGTGAGGACTTTTTTGAGTACTTTTTCGAGTATTTTTCGAGGACTCATTTGAGGACTAATTTGAGGACTTTTTTGAGGACTTTTCTGAGGACTTTTTTGAGTACTTTTTGGAGTATTTTTCGAGGACTAATTTAAGGACTTTTTGGAGGACCTTTCTGTGGACTTTGTTGAGGACTTTTTGGAGTATTTTCTGAGGACTTTTTCGAGGACTTTAGCGAGGACTTTGTTGAGGACTTTTTCGAGGACTTTTTCGAGGACTTTTCTGTGGACTTTTTTGAGTACTTTTTGGAGTATTTTTCGAGGACTAATCTGAGGACTTTTTGGAGGACTTTTCTGACGAATTTTTTGAGGACTTTTTTGAGGACTTTTTTTAGGACTAATTTGTCTACTTTTTCGAGGACTCTTTGGAGGACGTTTCTGTGGACTTTTTTGAGAACTTTTTGGAGGACTTTTTCGAGGATTAATTTGAGGCTTTTCTGATGACTTTTTGGAGTATTTTCTGAGGACTTTTTCGAGGACTATTTGGAGGTCTTTTTTGAGGACTTTTTTGAGGACTTTTTCGAGGACTAATTTGAAGACTTTTTTGAGTACTTTTTGGAGTATTTTTCGAGGACTAATTCGAGGACTAATTCGAGGACTTTTTCGAGGACTTTTTCAAGGACTTTTTTGAGGACTAATATCGCGACTTTTTTGAGGTTAATTTGAGGACTTTTTCGAGGACTTTTGGGAGGACTTTTTCGAGGACCAATTTGAGGACTTTTTTGAGTAAATTTTGATGACTAATTTGAGGACTTTCTCGAGGACTTTTTTGAGGACTTATCGAGGACTTTTTGGAGGACTTGTCTGTGGACTTTTTAGAGGACTTTTTCGAGGACTTTTCAGTGGACTTTTTTGAGGACTTTTTGGAGGACTTTTTTTAGAACCAATTTAAGGACTTTTCTGAGTACTTTTTTGAGGACTTTTTGGAGTATTTTTCGAGGACTAATTTGAGGACTTTTTGGAGGACCTTTCTGTGGACTTTGTTGAGGACTTTTTGGAGTATTTTCTGAGGACTTTTTCGAGGACTTTTTCGAGGACTTTTCTGTGGACTTTTTTGAGTACTTTTTGGAGTATTTTTCGAGGACTAATTTGAGGACTTTTTGGAGGACTTTTCTGACAACTTTTTTGAGGACTTTTTTGAGGACTTTTTTTAGGACTAATTTGTCTACTTTTTCGAGGACTCTTTGGAGGACGTTTCTGTGGACTTTTTTGAGAACTTTTTGGAGGACTTTCTCGAGGATTAATTTGAGGCTTTTCTGATGACTTTTTGGAGTATTTTCTGAGGACTTTTTCGAGGACTATTTGGAGGTATTTTTGAGGACTTTTTTGAGGACTAATTTGTCTACTTTTTCGAGGACTCTTTGGAGGACGTTTCTGTGGACTTTTTTGAGAACTTTTTGGAGGACTTTCTCGAGGATTAATTTGAGGCTTTTCTGATGACTTTTTGGAGTATTTTCTGAGGACTTTTTCGAGGACTATTTGGAGGTATTTTTGAGGACTTTTTTGAGGACTTTTTGGAGGACTTTTTCGAGGACCAATTTAAGGACTTTTATGAAGACTTTTCTGAGGACTTTTTCGAGGACTTTTTTGAGGACTTTTCTGAGGACTTTTTTGAGTACTTTTTGCAGTATTTTTCGAGGACTAATATGAGGACTTTTTGGAGGCCTTTTTTGAGGACCAATTTGAGGACTTTTTCGAGGACTTTTTTGAGGACTTTTGTGAGGAATTTTGAGTACTTTTTCGAGGACATTTTTGAGGACTAATTCGAGGACTAATTTGAGGACTTTTTTTAGAACCAATTTAAGGACTTTTCTGAGGACTTTTTCGAGGACTTTTCAGTGGACTTTTTTGAGGACTTTTTGGAGGACTTTTTTTAGAACCAATTTAAGGACTTTTCTGAGGACTTTTTTGAGGACTTTTTGGAGTATTTTTCGAGGACTAATTTGAGGACTTTTTGGAGGACCTTTCTGTGGACTTTGTTCAGGACTTTTTGGAGTATTTTCTGAGGACTTTTTCGAGGACTTTTTCGAGGACTTTTCTGTGGACTTTTTTGAGTACTTTTTGGAGTATTTTTCGAGGACTAATTTGAGGACTTTTTGGAGGACTTTTCTGACGACTTTTTTGAGGACTTTTTTGAGGACTTTTTTTAGGACTAATTTGTCTACTTTTTCGAGGACTATTTGGAGGTATTTTTGAGGACTTTTTTGAGGACTTTTTGGAGGACTTTTTCGAGGACCAATTTAAGGACTTTTATGAAGACTTTTCTGAGGACTTTTTCGAGGACTTTTTTGAGGACTGTTCTGAGGACTTTTTTGAGTACTTTTTGGAGTATTTTTCGAGGACTAATTCGAGGACTAATTCGAGGACTTTTTCGAGGACTTTTTCAAGGACTTTTTTGAGGACTAATATCGCGACTTTTTTGAGGTTAATTTGAGGACTTTTTCGAGGACTTTTGGGAGGACTTTTTCGAGGACCAATTTGAGGACTTTTTTGAGTAAATTTTGATGACTAATTTGAGGACTTTCTCGAGGACTTTTTTGAGGACTTATCGAGGACTTTTTGGAGGACTTGTCTGTGGACTTTTTAGAGGACTTTTTCGAGGACTTTTCAGTGGACTTTTTTGAGGACTTTTTGGAGGACTTTTTTTAGAACCAATTTAAGGACTTTTCTGAGTACTTTTTTGAGGACTTTTTGGAGTATTTTTCGAGGACTAATTTGAGGACTTTTTGGAGGACCTTTCTGTGGACTTTGTTGAGGACTTTTTGGAGTATTTTCTGAGGACTTTTTCGAGGACTTTTTCGAGGACTTTTCTGTGGACTTTTTTGAGTACTTTTTGGAGTATTTTTCGAGGACTAATTTGAGGACTTTTTGGAGGACTTTTCTGACAACTTTTTTGAGGACTTTTTTGAGGACTTTTTTTAGGACTAATTTGTCTACTTTTTCGAGGACTCTTTGGAGGACGTTTCTGTGGACTTTTTTGAGAACTTTTTGGAGGACTTTCTCGAGGATTAATTTGAGGCTTTTCTGATGACTTTTTGGAGTATTTTCTGAGGACTTTTTCGAGGACTATTTGGAGGTATTTTTGAGGACTTTTTTGAGGACTAATTTGTCTACTTTTTCGAGGACTCTTTGGAGGACGTTTCTGTGGACTTTTTTGAGAACTTTTTGGAGGACTTTCTCGAGGATTAATTTGAGGCTTTTCTGATGACTTTTTGGAGTATTTTCTGAGGACTTTTTCGAGGACTATTTGGAGGTATTTTTGAGGACTTTTTTGAGGACTTTTTGGAGGACTTTTTCGAGGACCAATTTAAGGACTTTTATGAAGACTTTTCTGAGGACTTTTTCGAGGACTTTTTTGAGGACTTTTCTGAGGACTTTTTTGAGTACTTTTTGCAGTATTTTTCGAGGACTAATATGAGGACTTTTTGGAGGCCTTTTTTGAGGACCAATTTGAGGACTTTTTCGAGGACTTTTTTGAGGACTTTTGTGAGGACTTTTTTGAGTACTTTTTCGAGGACATTTTTGAGGACTAATTCGAGGACTAATTTGAGGACTTTTTTTAGAACCAATTTAAGGACTTTTCTGAGGACTTTTTCGAGGACTTTTCAGTGGACTTTTTTGAGGACTTTTTGGAGGACTTTTTTAGAACCAATTTAAGGACTTTTCTGAGGACTTTTTTGAGGACTTTTTGGAGTATTTTTCGAGGACTAATTTGAGGACTTTTTGGAGGACCTTTCTGTGGACTTTGTTCAGGACTTTTTGGAGTATTTTCTGAGGACTTTTTCGAGGACTTTTTCGAGGACTTTTCTGTGGACTTTTTTGAGTACTTTTTGGAGTATTTTTCGAGGACTAATTTGAGGACTTTTTGGAGGACTTTTCTGACGACTTTTTTGAGGACTTTTTTGAGGACTTTTTTTAGGACTAATTTGTCTACTTTTTCGAGGACTCTTTGGAGGACGTTTCTGTGGACTTTTTTGAGAACTTTTTGGAGGACTTTCTCGAGGATTAATTTGAGGCTTTTCTGATGACTTTTTGGAGTATTTTCTGAGGACTTTTTCGAGGACTATTTGGAGGTATTTTTGAGGACTTTTTTGAGGACTTTTTGGAGGACTTTTTCGAGGACCAATTTAAGGACTTTTATGAAGACTTTTCTGAGGACTTTTTCGAGGACTTTTTTGAGGACTGTTCTGAGGACTTTTTTGAGTACTTTTTGGAGTATTTTTCGAGGACTAATTTGAGGACTTTTTGGAGGACTTTTCTGTGTACTTTTTTGAGTACTTTTTGGAGTATTTTCTGAGGACTTTTTCGAGGACTTTAGCGAGGACTTTGTTGAGGACTTTTTCGAGGACTTTTTCGAGGACTTTTCTGTGGACTTTTTTGAGTACTTTTTGGAGTATTTTTCGAGGACTAATCTGAGGACTTTTTGGAGGACTTTTCTGTGGACTTTTTTGAGTACTTTTTGGAATATTTTTCGAGGACTAATTCGAGGACTTTTTCGAGGACTAATTTGAAGACTTTTTTGAGTACTTTTTGGAGTATTTTTCGAGGACTAATTCGAGGACTTTTTCGAGGACTTTTTCAAGGACTTTTTTGAGGACTTTTCTTAGGAGATTTTGAGTACTTTTTGGAGTATTTTTCGAGGACTAATTTGAGGACTTTTTGGAGGACTTTTCTTAGGACTTTTTCGAGGACATTTTTGAGGACTAATATCGCGACTTTTTTGAGGTTAATTTGAGGACTTTTTCGAGGACTTTTGGGAGGACTTTTTCGAGGACCAATTTGAGGACTTTTTTGAGTAAATTTTGATGACTAATTTGAGGACTTTCTCGAGGTCTTTTTGGAGGACTTTTCTGAGGACTTTTTCGAGGATTTTTTCGAGCACTTTTTTGAGGACTAATTTGAGGACTTTTTTGAGGACTTATCGAGGACTTTTTGGAGGACTTTTTCGAGGACTTTTTGGAGTACTTGTCTGTGGACTTTTTAGAGGACTTTTTGGAGGACTTTTCTGAGGATTTTTTGAAGACTTTTTGGAGGACTTTTTTTAGGACCAATTTAAGGACTTTTATGAAGACTTTTCTGATGACTTTTTCGAGGACTTTTTTGAGGACTTTTCTGAGGACTTTTTTGAGTACTTTTTGGAGTATTTTTCGAGGACTAATTTGAGGACTTTTTGGAGGACCTTTCTGTGGACTTTGTTGAGGACTTTTTGGAGTATTTTCTGAGGACTTTTTCGAGGACTTTAGCGAGGACTTTGTTGAGGACTTTTTCGAGGACTTTTTCGAGGACTTTTCTGTGGACTTTTTTGAGTACTTTTTGGAGTATTTTTCGAGTACTAATCTGAGGACTTTTTGGAGGACTTTTCTGACGAATTTTTTGAGGACTTTTTTGAGGACATTTTTTAGGACCAATTTAAGGACTTTTATGAAGACTTTTCTGATGACTTTTTCGAGGACTTTTTTGAGGACTTTTCTGAGGACTTTTTTGAGTACTTTTTGGAGTATTTTTCGAGGACTAATTTGAGGACTTTTTGGAGGACCTTTCTGTGGACTTTGTTGAGGACTTTTTGGAGTATTTTCTGAGGACTTTTTCGAGGACTTTTTCGAGGACTTTTCTGTGGACTTTTTTGAGTACTTTTTGGAGTATTTTTCGAGGACTAATTTGAGGACTTTTTGGAGGACTTTTCTGACGACTTTTTTGAGGACTTTTTTGAGGATTTTTTTAGGACTAATTTGTCTACTTTTTCGAGGACTCTTTGGAGGACGTTTCTGTGGACTTTTTTGAGAACTTTTTGGAGGACTTTCTCGAGGATTAATTTGAGGCTTTTCTGATGACTTTTTGGAGTATTTTCTGAGGACTTTTTCGAGGACTATTTGGAGGTATTTTTGAGGACTTTTTTGAGGACTTTTTGGAGGACTTTTTCGAGGACCAATTTAAGGACTTTTATGAAGACTTTTCTGAGGACTTTTTCGAGGACTTTTTTGAGGACTGTTCTGAGGACTTTTTTGAGTACTTTTTGGAGTATTTTTCGAGGACTAATTCGAGGACTAATTCGAGGACTTTTTCGAGGACTTTTTCAAGGACTTTTTTTAGGACTAATATCGCGACTTTTTTGAGGTTAATTTGAGGACTTTTTCGAGGACTTTTGGGAGGACTTTTTCGAGGACCAATTTGAGGACTTTTTTGAGTAAATTTTGATGACTAATTTGAGGACTTTCTCGAGGACTTTTTTGAGGACTTATCGAGGACTTTTTGGAGGACTTGTCTGTGGACTTTTTAGAGGACTTTTTCGAGGACTTTTCAGTGGACTTTTTTGAGGACTTTTTGGAGGACTTTTTTTAGAACCAATTTAAGGATTTTTCTGAGTACTTTTTTGAGGACTTTTTGGAGTATTTTTCGAGGACTAATTTGAGGACTTTTTGGAGGACCTTTCTGTGGACTTTGTTGAGGACTTTTTGGAGTATTTTCTGAGGACTTTTTCGAGGACTTTTTCGAGGACTTTTCTTAGGACTTTTTCGAGGACATTTTTGAGGAATAATTCGAGGACTAATTTGAGGACTTTTTTTAGAACCAATTTAAGGACTTTTCTGAGGACTTTTTTGAGTACTTTTTGGAGTATTTTTCGAGGACTAATTTGAGGACTTTTTGGAGGACTTTTCTTAGGACTTTTTCGAGGACATTTTTGAGGAATAATTCGAGGACTAATTTGAGGACTTTTTGGAGTTTTTTTTGAGGACTAATATGAGGACTTTTTCTAGGACGTTTTCGAGGACATGTTGGAGTTTTTTGAGGACTAATTTGAGGACTTTTTCGAGGACTTTTTGGAGTATTTTTTGAGGACTAATATCGCGACTTTTTTGAGGTTAATTTGAGGACTTTTTCGAGGACTTTTGGGAGGACTTTTTCGAGGACCAATTTGAGGACTTTTTTGAGTAAATTTTGATGACTAATTTGAGGACTTTCTCGAGGACTTTTGGAGGACTTTTCTGAGGACTTTTTCGAGGATTTTTTCGAGCACTTTTTTGAGGACTAATTTGAGGACTTTTTTGAGGACTTATCGAGGACTTTTTCGAGGACTTTTTCGAGGACTTTTTGGAGGACATGTCTGTGGACTTTTTAGAGGACTTTTTGGAGGACTTTTCTGTGGACTTTTTTGAGGACTTTTTGGAGGACTTTTTTGAGGACCAATTTAAGGACTTTTATGAAGACTTTTCTGAGGACTTTTTCGAGGACTTTTTTGAGGACTTTTCTGAGGACTTTTTTGAGTACTTTTTGGAGTATTTTTCGAGGACTAATATGAGGACTTTTTGGAGGCCTTTTTTGAGGACCAATTTGAGGACTTTTTCGAGGACTTTTTTGAGGACTTTTGTGAGGACTTTTTTGAGTACTTTTTCGAGGACATTTTTGAGGACTAATTCGAGGACTAATTTGGGGACTTTTTTTAGAACCAATTTAAGGACTTTTCTGAGGACTTTTTCGAGGACTTTTCAGTGGACTTTTTTGAGAACTTTTTGGAGGACTTTTTTTAGAACCAATTTAAGGACTTTTCTGAGGACTTTTTTGAGGACTTTTTGGAGTATTTTTCGAGGACTAATTTGAGGACTTTTTGGAGGACCTTTCTGTGGACTTTGTTGAGGACTTTTTGGAGTATTTTCTGAGGACTTTTCTGTGGACTTTTTTGAGTACTTTTTGGAGTATTTTTCGAGGACTAATTTGAGGACTTTTTGGAGGACTTTTCTGACGACTTTTTTGAGGACTTTTTTGAGGACTTTTTTTAGGACTAATTTGTCTACTTTTTCGAGGACTCTTTGGAGGACGTTTCTGTGGACTTTTTTGAGTACTTTTTGGAGTATTTTTCGAGAACTAATTCGAGGACTTTTTCGAGGACTAATTTGAAGACTTTTTTGAGTACTTTTTGGAGTATTTTTCGAGGACTAATATGAGGACTTTTTGGAGGACTTTTCTGTGGAGTTTTTTGAGTACTTTTTGGAGTATTTTTCGAGGACTAATTCGAGGACTTTTTCAAGGCTTTTTTTGAGGACATTTCTTAGGACATTTTGAGTACTTTTTGGAGTATTTTTCGAGGACTAATTTGAGGACTTTTTGGAGGACTTTTCTTAGGACTTTTTCGAGGACATTTTTGAGGACTAATTCGAGGACTAATTTGAGGACTTTTTGGAGTTTTTTTTTGAGGACTAATATGAGGACTTTTTCTAGGACGTTTTCGAGGACATGTTGGAGTTTTTTGAGGACTAATTTGAGGACTTTTTCGAGGACTTTTTGGAGTATTTATTGAGGACTAATATCGCGACTTTTTTGAGGTTAATTTGAGGACTTTTTCGAGGACTTTTGGGAGGACTTTTTCGAGGACTTTTGGGAGGACTTTTTCGAGGACCAATTTGAGGACTTTTTTGAGTAAATTTTGATGACTAATTTGAGGACTTTCTCGAGGACTTTTTGGAGGACTTTTCTGAGGACTTTTTCGAGGATTTTTTCGAGCACTTTTTTGAGGACTAATTTGAGGACTTTTTTGAGGACTTATCGAGGACTTTTTCGAGGACTTTTTCGAGGACTTTTTGGAGGACATGTCTGTGGACTTTTTAGAGGACTTTTTGGAGGACTTTTCTGTGGACTTTTTTGAGGACTTTTTGGAGGACTTTTTTGAGGACCAATTTAAGGACTTTTATGAAGACTTTTCTGAGGACTTTTTCGAGGACTTTTTTGAGGACTTTTCTGAGGACTTTTTTGAGTACTTTTTGGAGTATTTTTCGAGGACTAATATGAGGACTTTTTGGAGGCCTTTTTTGAGGACCAATTTGAGGACTTTTTCGAGGACTTTTTTGAGGACTTTTGTGAGGACTTTTTTGAGTACTTTTTCGAGGACATTTTTGAGGACTAATTCGAGGACTAATTTGAGGACTTTTTTTAGAACCAATTTAAGGACTTTTCTGAGGACTTTTTCGAGGACTTTTCAGTGGACTTTTTTGAGAACTTTTTGGAGGACTTTTTTTAGAACCAATTTAAGGACTTTTCTGAGGACTTTTTTGAGGACTTTTTGGAGTATTTTTCGAGGACTAATTTGAGGACTTTTTGGAGGACCTTTCTGTGGACTTTGTTGAGGACTTTTTGGAGTATTTTCTGAGGACTTTTCTGTGGACTTTTTTGAGTACTTTTTGGAGTATTTTTCGAGGACTAATTTGAGGACTTTTTGGAGGACTTTTCTGACGACTTTTTTGAGGACTTTTTTGAGGACTTTTTTTAGGACTAATTTGTCTACTTTTTCGAGGACTCTTTGGAGGACGTTTCTGTGGACTTTTTTGAGAACTTTTTGGAGGACTTTCTCGAGGATTAATTTGAGGCTTTTCTGATGACTTTTTGGAGTATTTTCTGAGGACTTTTTCGAGGACTATTTGGAGGTATTTTTGAGGACTTTTTCGAGGACTTTTCAGTGGACTTTTTTGAGGACTTTTTGGAGGCCTTTTTTGAGGACCAATTTGAGGACTTTTTTGAGTACTTTTTCGAGTATTTTTCGAGGACTAATTTGAGGACTAATTTGAGGACTTTTTTGTGGACTTTTCTGAGGACTTTTTGAGTACTTTTTGGAGTATTTTTCGAGGACTAATTTGAGGACTTTTTGGAGGACCGTTCTGTGGACTTTGTTGAGGACTTTTTGGAGTATTTTCTGAGGACTTTTCTGTGGACTTTTTTGAGTACTTTTTGGAGTATTTTCTGAGGACTTTTTCGAGGACTTTAGCGAGGACTTTGTTGATGACTTTTTCGAGGACTTTTTCGAGGACTTTTCTGTGGACTAATTTGTCTACTTTTTCGAGGACTCTTTGGAGGACGTTTCTGTGCACTTTTTTGAGAACTTTTTGGAGGACTTTTTCGACGATTAATTTGAGGCTTATCTGATGACTTTTTGGAGTATTTTCTGAGGACTTTTTCGAGGACTATTTGGAGGTCTTTTTTGAGGACTTTTTTGAGGACTTTTTCGAGGACTTTTTGAGGACTTTTCAGTGGACTTTTTTGAGGACTTTTTGGAGGACTTTTTTGAGGACCAATTTGAGGACTTTTCTGAGGACTTTTCTTAGGACTTTTTGGAGGACTTTTTTTAGAACCAATTTAAGGACTTTTCTGAGGACTTTTCTGAGAACTTTTTCGAGGACTTTTTCAAGGACTTTTTTGAGGACTTTTTTAGGACTTTTTTGAGGACTTTTTGAGGACCATTTTGAGGACTTTTCTGAGGACCTTTCATAGGACTTTGTCGAGGACTTTTTTGAGGACTTTGTGGGGTATTTTTCGAGGACTAATTTGAGGACTTTTTTGAGGACATTTCTGAGGACTTTTTTGAGTACTTTTTGGTGTATTTTTCGAGGACTAATTTGAGGACTTTTTGGAGGACCTTTCTGTGGACTTTGTTGAGGACTTTTTGGAGTATTTTCTGAGGACTTTGTTGAGGACTTTTTGGAGTATTTTCTGAGTACTTTTTCGAGGACTTTTTCGAGGACTTTTCTGTGGACTTTTTTGAGTACTTTTTGGAGTATTTTTCGAGGACTAATTTGAGGACTTTTCCGAGGATTTTTCTTAGGACTTTTTGAGTACTTGTTGGAGTATTTTTCGAGGACTAATTCGAGGACTTTTTCGAGGACTAATTTCAAGACTATTTTGAGTACTTTTTGGAGTATTTTTCGAGGACTAATATGAGGACTTTTTGGAGGACTTTTCTTAGGACTTTTTCGAGGACATTTTTGAGGAATAATTCGAGGACTAATTTGAGGACTTTTTTTAGAACCAATTTAAGGACTTTTCTGAGGACTTTTTCGAGGACTTTTCAGTGGACTTTTTTGAGGACTTTTTGGAGGACTTTTTTTAGAACCAATTTAAGGACTTTTCTGAGTACTTTTTTGAGGACTTTTTGAGTATTTTTCGAGGACTAATTTGAGGACTTTTTGGAGGACCTTTCTGTGGACTTTGTTGAGGACTTTTTGGAGTATTTTCTGAGGACTTTTTCGAGGACTTTTTCGAGGACTTTTCTGTGGACTTTTTTGAGTACTTTTTGGAGTATTTTTCGAGGACTAATTTGAGGACTTTTTGGAGGACTTTTTGGAGTATTTTCTGAGGACTTTTTCGAGGACTATTTGGAGGTATTTTTGAGGACTTTTTTGAGGACTTTTTGGAGGACTTTTTCGAGGACCAATTTAAGGACTTTTATGAAGACTTTTCTGAGGACTTTTTCGAGGACTTTTTTGAGGACTTTTCTGAGGACTTTTTTGAGTACATTTTGGAGTATTTTTCAAGGACTAATATGAGGACTTTTTGGAGGCCTTTTTTGAGGACCAATTTGAGGACTTTTTCGAGGACTTTTTTGAGGACTTTTGTGCGGACTTTTTTGATTACTTTTTCGAGGACATTTTTGAGGACTAATTCGAGGACTAATTTGAGGACTTTTTCGAGGCCTTTTTCGTGGACTTTTCTGTGGACTTTTCTGAGGACTTTTTCAAGGACTTTTTTGAGGACTTTTTGAGGACCATTTTGAGGACTTTTCTGAGGACCTTTCTTAGGACTTTGTCGAGGACTTTTATGAGTACTTTTTGGAGTATTTTTCGAGGACTAATTTGAGGACTAATTCGAGGACTAATTTGAGGACTTTTTCGAGGACTTTTTGGAGTTTTTGAGGACTAATTTGAGGATTTTTCTGAGGACTTTTTCAAGGACTTTTTTGAGGACTTTTTGAGGACCATTTTGAGGACTTTACTGAGGACCTTTCTTAGGACTTTGTCGAGGACTTTTTTGAGGACTTTTTGGGGTATTTTTCGAGGACTAATTTGAGGACTAATTTAAGGACTTTTTTGACGACTTTTCTGAGGACTTTTATGAGTACTTTTTGGAGTATTTTTCGAGGACTAATTTGAGGACCAATTCGAGGACTAATTTGAGGACTTTTTCAAGGACTTTTTTGAGGACTTTTTGAGGACCATTTTGAGGACTTTTCTGAGGACCTTTCTTAGGACTTTGTCGAGGACTTTTTTGAGGACTTTTTGGGGTATTTTTCGAGGACTAATTTGAGGACTAATTTAAGGACTTTTTTGACGACTTTTCTGAGGACTTTTATGAGTACTTTTTGGAGTATTTTTCGAGGACTAATTTGAGGACTAATTTGAGGACTTTTTTGAGGACTTTTCGAGGACTTTAAGGAGGACTTTTTCGAGTACTTTTTGGAGGACTTCTCTGTGGAATTTTTAGAGGACTTTTTGGAGGACTTTTCTGTGGACTTTTTTGAGGACTTTTCTGAGGACTTTTTTGGGTACTTTTTGGAGTATTTTTCGAGGACTAATATGAGGACTTTTTGGAGGACTTTTCTTAGGACTTTTTCGAGGACATTTTTGAGGACTAATTCGAGGACTAATTTGAGGACTTTAGCGAGGACTTTTTGGAGTTTTTTTTGTGGACTAATATGAGGACTTTTTCTATGACGTTTTCGAGGACTTGTTGGAAGTTTTTGAGGACTAATTTGAGGGCTTTTCCGAGGATTTTTTCGAGCACTTTTTTGAGGACTAATTTGAGGACTTTTTTGAGGACTTTTCGAGGACTTTTTGGAGGACTTTTTCGAGTACTTTTTGGAGGACTTGTCTGTGGACTTTTTAGAGGACTTTTTGGAGGACTTTTCTGTGGACTTTTTTGAGTACTTTTTAGAGGACTTTTTTTAGGACCAATTTAAGGACTTTTATGAAGACTTTTCTGAGGACTTTTTCGAGGACTTTTTGGAGGACTTTTCTGTGGAATTTTTTGAGGACTTTCTAGAGTATTTTTTGATAACTAATTTCATGACTTTTTGAAGGACTTTTTTGAGCACTTTTCTGAGGACTTTGTCGAGGACTTTTTCAAGGACTTTTTTGAGGACTTTTCTGAGGACTTTTTTGAGTACTTTTTGGAGTATTTTTCGAGGACTAATATGAGGATTTTTTGGAGGACATTTCTGAGGAATTTTTTGAGGACTTTCTAGAGTATTTTTGGATAACAAATTTCATGACTTTTTGGAGGACCTTTTTGAGCACTTTTCTGAGGACTTTTTCGAGGACTTTTTCAAGGACTTTTTTGAGGACTTTTCTGAGGACTTTTTTGAGTACTTTTTGGAGTATTTTTCGAGGACTAATATGAGGACTTTTTGGAGGACTTTTCTTAGGACTTTTTCGAGGACATTTTTGAGGACTAATTCGAGGACTAATTTGAGGACTTTAGCGAGGACTTTTTGGAGTTTTTTTTGTGGACTAATATGAGGACTTTTTCTATGACGTTTTCGAGGACTTGTTGGAAGTTTTTGAGGACTAATTTGAGGACTTTTCCGAGGATTTTTCTTAGGACTTTTTGAGTACTTGTTGGAGTATTTTTCGAGGACTAATTCGAGGACTTTTTCGAGGACTAATTTCAAGACTATTTTGAGTACTTTTTGGAGTATTTTTCGAGGACTAATATGAGGACTTTTTGGAGGACTTTTCTTAGGACTTTTTCGAGGACATTTTTGAGGACTAATTCGAGGACTAATTTGAGGACTTTTCTGAGGACTTTTTTGAGTACTTTTTGGAGTATTTTTCGAGGACTAATATGAGGACTTTTTGGAGGACTTTTCTTAGGACTTTTTCGAGGACATTTTTGAGGAATAATTCGAGGACTAATTTGAGGACTTTTTTTATAACCAATTTAAGGACTTTTCTGAGGACTTTTTCGAGGACTTTTCAGTGGACTTTTTTGAGGACTTTTTGGAGGACTTTTTTTAGAACCAATTTAAGGACTTTTCTGAGTACTTTTTTGAGGACTTTTTGGAGTATTTTTCGAGGACTAATTTGAGGACTTTTTGGAGGACCTTTCTGTGGACTTTGTTGAGGACTTTTTGGAGTATTTTCTGAGGACTTTTTCGAGGACTTTTTCGAGGACTTTTCTGTGGACTTTTTTGAGTACTTTTTGGAGTATTTTTCGAGGACTAATTTGAGGACTTTTTGGAGGACTTTTCTGACGACTTTTTTGAGGACTTATTTGAGGACTTTTTTTAGGACTAATTTGTCTACTTTTTCGAGGACTCTTTGGAGGACGTTTCTGTGGACTTTTTTGAGAACTTTTTGGAGGACTTTCTCGAGGATTAATTTGAGGCTTTTCTGATGACTTTTTGGAGTATTTTCTGAGGACTTTTTCGAGGACTATTTGGAGGTATTTTTGAGGACTTTTTTGAGGACTTTTTGGAGGACTTTTTCGAGGACCAATTTAAGGACTTTTATGAAGACTTTTCTGAGGACTTTTTCGAGGACTTTTTTGAGGACTTTTCTGAGGACTTTTTTGAGTACATTTTGGAGTATTTTTCGAGGACTAATATGAGGACTTTTTGGAGGCCTTTTTTGAGGACCAATTTGAGGACTTTTTCGAGGACTTTTTTGAGGACTTTTGTGAGGACTTTTTTGAGTACTTTTTCGAGGACATTTTTGAGGACTAATTCGAGGACTAATTTGAGGACTTTTTTTAGAACCAATTTAAGGACTTTTCTGAGGACTTTTTCGAGGACTTTTCAGTGGACTTTTTTGACGACTTTTTGGAGGACTTTTTTTAGAACCAATTTAAGGACTTTTCTGAGGACTAATTTGAGGACTTTTTTGAGGACTTTTCGAGGACTTTAAGGAGGACTTTTTCGAGTACTTTTTGGAGGACTTCTCTGTGGAATTTTTAGAGGACTTTTTGGAGGACTTTTCTGTGGACTTTTTTGAGGACTTTTCTGAGGACTTTTTTGAGTACTTTTTGGAGTATTTTTCGAGGACTAATATGAGGACTTTTTGGAGGACTTTTCTTAGGACTTTTTCGAGGACATTTTTGAGGACTAATTCGAGGACTAATTTGAGGACTTTAGCGAGGACTTTTTGGAGTTTTTTTTGTGGACTAATATGAGGACTTTTTCTATGACGTTTTCGAGGACTTGTTGGAAGTTTTTGAGGACTAATTTGAGGGCTTTTCCGAGGATTTTTTCGAGCACTTTTTTGAGGACTAATTTGAGGACTTTTTTGAGGACTTTTCGAGGACTTTTTGGAGGACTTTTTCGAGTACTTTTTGGAGGACTTGTCTGTGGACTTTTTAGAGGACTTTTTGGAGGACTTTTCTGTGGACTTTTTTGAGGACTTTTTAGAGGACTTTTTTTAGGACCAATTTAAGGACTTTTATGAAGACTTTTCTGAGGACTTTTTCGAGGACTTTTTGGAGGACTTTTCTGTGGAATTTTTTGAGGACTTTCTAGAGTATTTTTTGATAACTAATTTCATGACTTTTTGAAGGACTTTTTTGAGCACTTTTCTGAGGACTTTTTTGAGGACTTTTTCGAGGACTTTTTCGAGGACTTTTCAGTGAACTTTTTGGAGGACCTTTCTGTGGACTTTGTTGAGGACTTTTTGGAGTATTTTCTGAGGAATTTTTCGAGGACTTTTTCGAGGTCTTTTTTGAGGACTTTTTTGAGGACTTTTTGGAGGACTTTTCTGTGGACTTTTTTGAGTACTTTTTGGAGTATTTTTCGAGGACTAATTCGAGGACTTTTTCGAGGACTAATTTGAAGACTTTTTTGAGTACTTTTTGGAGTATTTTTCGAGGACTAATTCGAGGACTTTTTCGAGGACTTTTTCAAGGACTTTTTTGAGGACTTTTCTTAGGACATTTTGAGTACTTTTTGGAGTATTTTTCGAGGACTAATTTGAGGACTTTTTGGAGGACTTTTCTTAGGACTTTTTCTAGGACATTTTTGAGGACTAATATCGCGACTTTTTTGAGGTTAATTTGAGGACTTTTTCGAGGACTTTTGGGAGGACTTTTTCGAGGACCAATTTGAGGACTTTTTTGAGTAAATTTTGATGACTAATTTGAGGACTTTCTCGAGGACTTTTTTGAGGACTTTTTGGAGGACTTTTTTTAGAACCAATTTAAGGACTTTTCTGAGGACTTTGTTGAGGACTTTTTGGAGTATTTTCTGAGGACTTTTTCGAGGACTTTTTCGAGGACTTTTCTGTGGACTTTTTTGAGTACTTTTTTGAGGACTTTTTTTAGGACTAATTTGTCTACTTTTTCGAGGACTCTTTCGAGGACTTTTCAGTGGACTTTTTTGAGGACTTTTTGGAGGCCTTTTTTGAGGACCAATTTGAGGACTTTTTCGAGGACTTTTTTGAGGACTTTTGTGAGGACTTTTTTGAGTACTTTTTCGAGTATTTTTCGAGGACTAATTTGAGGACTAATTTCAGGACTTTTTTGAGGACTTTTCTGAGGACTTTTTTGAGTACTTTTTCGAGTATTTTTCGAGGACTAATTTGAGGACTTTTTGGAGGACCTTTCTGTGGACTTTGTTGAGGACTTTTTGGAGTATTTTCTGAGGACTTTTTCGAGGACTTTAGCGAGGACTTTGTTGAGGACTTTTTCGAGGACTTTTTCGAGGACTTTTCTGTGGACTTTTTTGAGTACTTTTTGGAGTATTTTTCGAGGACTAATCTGAGGACTTTTTGGAGGACTTTTCTGACGAATTTTTTGAGAACTTTTTGGAGGACTTTTTCGAGGATTAATTTGACGCTTTTCTGATGACTTTTTGGAGTATTTTCTGAGGACTTTTTCGAGGACTATTTGGAGGTCTTTTTTGAGGACTTTTTTGAGGACTTTTTCGAGGACTAATTTGAAGACTTTTTTGAGTACTTTTTGGAGTATTTTTCGAGGACTAATTCGAGGACTAATTCGAGGACTTTTTCGAGGACTTTTTCAAGGACTTTTTTGAGGACTAATATCGCGACTTTTTTGAGGTTAATTTGAGGACTTTTTCGAGGACTTTTGGGAGGACTTTTTCGAGGACCAATTTGAGGACTTTTTTGAGTAAATTTTGATGCCTAATTTGAGGACTTTCTCGAGGACTTTTTTGAGGACTTATCGAGGACTTTTTGGGAGGACTTGTCTGTGGACTTTTTAGAGGACTTTTTGGAGGACTTTTCTGTGGACTTTTTTGAGGACTTTTTGGAGGACTTTTTTTAGGACCAATTTAAGGACTTTTATGAAGACTTTTCTGAGGACTTATTCGAGGGCTTTTTTGAGGACTTTTCTGAGGACTTTTTTGAGTACTTTTTGGAGTATTTTTCGAGGACTAATTTGAGGACTTTTTGGAGGACTTTTCTGTGGACTTTTTTGAGTACTTTTTGGAATATTTTTCGAGGACTAATTCGAGGACTTTTTCGAGGACTAATTTGAAGACTTTTTTGAGTACTTTTTGGAGTATTTTTCGAGGACTAATTCGAGGACTTTTTCGAGGACTTTTTCAAGGACTTTTTTGAGGACTTTTCTTAGGACATTTTGAGTACTTTTTGGAGTATTTTTCGAGGACTAATTTGAGGACTTTTTGGAGGACTTTTCTTAGGACTTTTTCGAGGACATTTTTGAGGACTAATATCGCGACTTTTTTGAGGTTAATTTGAGGACTTTTTCGAGGACTTTTGGGAGGACTTTTTCGAGGACCAATTTGAGGACTTTTTTGAGTAAATTTTGATGACTAATTTGAGGACTTTCTCGAGGTCTTTTTGGAGGACTTTTCTGAGGACTTTTTCGAGGATTTTTTCGAGCACTTTTTTGAGGACTAATTTGAGGACTTTTTTGAGGACTTATCGAGGACTTTTTGGAGGACTTTTTCGAGGACTTTTTGGAGTACTTGTCTGTGGACTTTTTAGAGGACTTTTTGGAGGACTTTTCTGAGGATTTTTTGAAGACTTTTTGGAGGACTTTTTTTAGGACCAATTTAAGGACTTTTATGAAGACTTTTCTGATGACTTTTTCGAGGACTTTTTTGAGGACTTTTCTGAGGACTTTTTTGAGTACTTTTTGGAGTATTTTTCGAGGACTAATTTGAGGACTTTTTGGAGGACCTTTCTGTGGACTTTGTTGAGGACTTTTTGGAGTATTTTCTGAGGACTTTTTCGAGGACTTTAGCGAGGACTTTGTTGAGGACTTTTTCGAGGACTTTTTCGAGGACTTTTCTGTGGACTTTTTTGAGTACTTTTTGGAGTATTTTTCGAGGACTAATCTGAGGACTTTTTGGAGGACTTTTCTGACGAATTTTTTGAGGACTTTTTTGAGGACTTTTTTTAGGACTAATTTGTCTACTTTTTCGAGGACTCTTTGGAGGACGTTTCTGTGGACTTTTTTGAGAACTTTTTGGAGGACTTTTTCGAGGATTAATTTGAGGCTTTTCTGATGACTTTTTGGAGTATTTTCTGAGGACTTTTTCGAGGACTATTTGGAGGTCTTTTTTGAGGACTTTTTTGAGGACTTTTTCGAGGACTAATTTGAAGACTTTTTTGAGTACTTTTTGGAGTATTATTCGAGGACTAATTCGAGGACTAATTCGAGGACTTTTTCGAGGACTTTTTCAAGGACTTTTTTGATTACTAATATCGCGACTTTTTTGAGGTTCATTTGAGGACTTTTTCGAGGACCAATTTGAGGACTTTTTTGAGTAAATTTTGATGACTAATTTGAGGACTTTCTCGAGGACTTTTTTGAGGAGTTTATGTGGTATTTTTCGAGGACTAATTCGAGGACTAATTTGAGGACTTTTTTGAGGACTTTTCTGAGGACTTTTTTGAGTACTTTTTGGAGTATTTTTCGAGGACTAATTTGAGGACTTTTTGGAGGACCTTTCTGTGGACTTTGTTGAGGTCTTTTTGGAGTATTTTCTGAGGACTTTTTCGAGGACTTTAGCGAGGACTTTGTTGAGGACTTTTTCGAGGACTTTTTCGAGGACTTTTCTGTGGACTTTTTTGAGTACTTTTTGGAGTATTTTTCGAGGACTAATTTGAGGACTTTTTGGAGGACTTTTCTGACGACTTTTTCGAGGACTAATTTGAAGACTTTTTCGAGGACTTTTTCGTGGACTTTTCTGTGGACTTTTCTGAGGACTTTTTCAAGGACTTTTTTGAGGACTTTTTTAGGACTTTTTTGAGGACTTTTTGAGGACCATTTTGAGGACTTTTCTGAGGACCTTTCTTAGGACTTTGTCGAGGACTTTTTTGAGGACTTTTTGGGGTATTTTTCGAGGACTAATTTGAGGACTAATTTAAGGACTTTTTTGACGACTTTTCTGAGGACTTTTTTGAGTACTTTTTGGAGTATTTTTCGAGGACTAATTCGAGGACTAATTCGAGGACTAATTTGAGGACTTTTTCGAGGACTTGTTGGAAGTTTTTGAGGACTAATTTGAGGACTTTTCCGAGGATTTTTTCGAGCACTTTTTTGAGGACTAATTTGAGGACTTTTTTGAGGACTTTTCGAGGACTTTTTGGAGGACTTTTTCGAGTACTTTTTGGAGGACTTGTCTGTGGACTTTTTAGAGGCCTTTTTGGAGGACTTTTCTGTGGACTTTTTTGAGGACTTTTTGGAGGACTTTTTTTAGGACCAATTTAAGGACTTTTATGAAGACTTTTCTGAGGACTTTTTCGAGGACTTTTTGGGAGTACTTTTCTGTGGACTTTTTTGAGTACTTTTTGGAGTATTTTTCGAGGACTAATTCGAGGACTTTTTGGAGGACTTTTCTTAGGACTTTTTCGAGGACATTTTTGAGGACTAATTCGAGGACTAATTTGAGGACTTTAGCGAGGACTTTTTGGAGTTTTTTTTTGTGGACTAATATGAGGACTTTTTCTATGACGTTTTCGAGGACTTGTTGGAAGTTTTTGAGGACTAATTTGAGGACTTTTCCGAGGATTTTTCTTAGGACTTTTTGAGTACTTGTTGGAGTATTTTTCGAGGACTAATCTGAGGACTTTTTGGAGGACTTTTCTGACGAATTTTTTGAGGACTTTTTTGAGGACTTTTTTTAGGACTAATTTGTCTACTTTTTCGAGGACTCTTTGGAGGACGTTTCTGTGGACTTTTTTGAGAACTTTTTGGAGGACTTTTTCGAGGATTAATTTGAGGCTTTTCTGATGACTTTTTGGAGTATTTTCTGAGGACTTTTTCGAGGACTATTTGGAGGTCTTTTTTGAGGACTTTTTTGAGGACTTTTTCGAGGACTAATTTGAAGACTTTTTTGAGTACTTTTTGGAGTATTATTCGAGGACTAATTCGAGGACTAATTCGAGGACTTTTTCGAGGACTTTTTCAAGGACTTTTTTGAGGACTAATATCGCGGCTTTTTTGAGGTTAATTTGAGGACTTTTTCGAGGACCAATTTGAGGACTTTTTTGAGTAAATTTTGATGACTAATTTGAGGACTTTCTCGAGGACTTTTTTGAGGAGTTTATGTGGTATTTTTCGAGGACTAATTCGAGGACTAATTTGAGGACTTTTTTGAGGACTTTTCTGAGGACTTTTTTGAGTACTTTTTGGAGTATTTTTCGAGGACTAATTTGAGGACTTTTTGGAGGACCTTTCTGTGGACTTTGTTGAGGTCTTTTTGGAGTATTTTCTGAGGACTTTTTCGAGGACTTTAGCGAGGACTTTGTTGAGGACTTTTTCGAGGACTTTTTCGAGGACTTTTCTGTGGACTTTTTTGAGTACTTTTTGGAGTATTTTTCGAGGACTAATTTGAGGACTTTTTGGAGGACTTTTCTGACGACTTTTTTGAGGACTTTTTTGAGGATTTTTTTAGGACTAATTTGTCTACTTTTTCGAGGACTCTTTGTAGGACTTTTCTGTGGAATTTTTTGAGGACTTTTTGGAGGCCTTTTTTGAGGACCAATTTGACGCTTTTCTGATGACTTTTTGGAGTATTTTCTGAGGACTTTTTCGAGGACTTTAGCGAGGACTTTGTTGAGGACTTTTTCGAGGACTTTTTCGAGGACTTTTCTGTGGACTTTTTTGAGTACTTTTTGGAGTATTTTTCGAGGACTAATTTGAGGACTTTTTGGAGGACTTTTCTGACGACTTTTTTGAGGACTTTTTTGAGGATTTTTTTAGGACTAATTTGTCTACTTTTTCGAGGACTCTTTGTAGGACTTTTCTGTGGAATTTTTTGAGGACTTTCTAGAGTATTTTTTGATAACTAATTTCATGACTTTTTGGAGGACTTTTTTGAGCACTTTTCTGAGGACTTTTTCGAGGACTTTTTCAAGGACTTTTTTGAGGACTTTTCTGAGGACTTTTTTGAGTACTTTTTGGAGTATTTTTCGAGGACTAATATGAGGATTTTTTGGAGGACATTTCTGAGGAATTTTTTGAGGACTTTCTAGAGTATTTTTGGATAACTAATTTCATGACTTTTTGGAGGACTTTTTTGAGCACTTTTCTGAGGACTTTTTCGAGGACTTTTTCAAGGACTTTTTAGGGACTTTTCTGAGGACTTTTTTGAGTACTTTTTGGAGTATTTTTCGAGGACTAATATGAGGACTTTTTGGAGGACTTTTCTTAGGACTTTTTCGAGGACATTTTTGAGGACTAATTCGAGGACTAATTTGAGGACTTTAGCGAGGACTTTTTGGAGTTTTTTTTGTGGACTAATATGAGGACTTTTTCTATGACGTTTTCGAGGACTTGTTGGAAGTTTTTGACGACTAATTTGAGTACTTTTCCGAGGATTTTTCTTAGGACTTTTTGAGTACTTGTTGGAGTATTTTTCGAGGACTAATTCGAGGACTTTTTCGAGGACTAATTTCAAGACTATTTTGAGTACTTTTTGGAGTATTTTTCGAGGACTAATATGAGGATTTTTTGGAGGACTTTTCTGACGAATTTTTTGAGGACTTTTTTGAGGACTTTTTTTAGGACTAATTTGTCTACTTTTTCGAGGACTCTTTGGAGGACGTTTCTGTGGACTTTTTTGAGAACTTTTTGGAGGACTTTTTCGAGGATTAATTTGAGGCTTTTCTGATGACTTTTTGAAGTATTTTCTGAGGACTTTTTCGAGGACTATTTGGAGGTCTTTTTTGAGGACTTTTTTGAGGACTTTTTCGAGGACTAATTTGAAGACTTTTTTGAGTACTTTTTGGAGTATTTTTCGAGGACTAATTCGAGGACTAATTCGAGGACTTTTTCGAGGACTTTTTCAAGGACTTTTTTGAGGACTTTTCTTAGGACATTTTGAGTACCTTTTGGAGTATTTTTCGAGGACTAATTTGAGGACTTTTTGGAGGACTTTTCTTAGGACTTTTTCGAGGTCATTTTTGAGGACTAATTCGAGGACTAATTTGAGGACTTTAGCGAGGACTTTTTGGAGTTTTTTTTGTGGACTAATATGAGGACTTTTTCTATGACGTTTTCGAGGACTTGTTGGAAGTTTTTGAGGACTAATTTGAGGACTTTTCCGAGGATTTTTCTTAGGACTTTTTGAGTACTTTTTGGAGTATTTTTCGAGGACTAATCTGAGGACTTTTTGGAGGACTTTTCTGACGAATTTTTTGAGGACTTTTTTGAGGACTTTTTTTAGGACTAATTTGTCTACTTTTTCGAGGACTCTTTGGAGGACGTTTCTGTGGACTTTTTTGAGAACTTTTTGGAGGACTTTTTCGAGGATTAATTTGAGGCTTTTCTGATGACTTTTTGGAGTATTTTCTGAGGACTTTTTCGAGGACTATTTGGAGGTCTTTTTTGAGGACTTTTTTGAGGACTTTTTCGAGGACTAATTTGAAGACTTTTTTGAGTACTTTTTGGAGTATTTTTCGAGGACTAATTCGAGGACTTTTTCGAGGACTAATTTGAAGACTTTTTCGAGGACTTTTTCGTGGACTTTTCTGTGGACTTTTCTGAGGACTTTTTCAAGGACTTTTTTGAGGACTTTTTTAGGACTTTTTTGAGGACTTTTTGAGGACTTTTTGAGGACCATTTTGAGGACTTTTCTGAGGACCTTTCTTAGGACTTTGTCGAGGACTTTTTTGAGGACTTTTTGAGGTATTTTTCGAGGACTAATTTGAGGACTAATTTAAGGACTTTTTTGAGGACTTTTCTGAGGACTTTTTTGAGTACTTTTTGGAGTATTTTTCGAGGACTAATTCGAGGACTTTTTCGAGGACTAATTTGAAGACTTTTTCGAGGACTTTTTTGAGGACTTTTTGGAGGACTTTTACGAGGACTTTTCAGTGGACTTTTTTGAGGACTTTTTGGAGGCCTTTTTTGAGGAACAATTTGAGGACTATTTCGAGGACTTTTTTGAGGACTTCTGTGAGGAATTTTTTGAGTACTTTTTCGAGTATTTTTCGAGGACTAATTTGAGGACTAATTTGAGGACTTTTTTGAGGACTTTTCTGAGGACTTTTTTGAGTACTTTTTGGAGTATTTTTCGAGGACTAATCTGAGGACTTTTTAGAGGACTTTTCTGACGAATTTTTTGAGGACTTTTTTTAGGACTAATTTAGCTACTTTTTCGAGGACTTTTTCGAGGACTTTTCTGTGGACTTTTTTGAGTACTTTTTGGAGTATTTTTCGAGGACTAATTTGAGGACTTTTTGGAGGACTTTTCTGACGACTTTTTTGAGGACTTTTTTGAGGATTTTTTTAGGACTAATTTGTCTACTTTTTCGAGGACTCTTTGTAGGACTTTTCTGTGGAATTTTTTGAGGACTTTCTAGAGTATTTTTTGATAACTAATTTCATGACTTTTTGGAGGACTTTTTTGAGCACTTTTCTGAGGACTTTTTCGAGGACTTTTTCAAGGACTTTTTTGAGGACTTTTCTGAGGACTTTTTTGAGTACTTTTTGGAGTATTTTTCGAGGACTAATATGAGGATTTTTTGGAGGACATTTCTGAGGAATTTTTTGAGGACTTTCTAGAGTATTTTTGGATAACTAATTTCATGACTTTTTGGAGGACTTTTTTGAGCACTTTTCTGAGGACTTTTTCGAGGACTTTTTCAAGGACTTTTTAGGGACTTTTCTGAGGACTTTTTTGAGTACTTTTTGGAGTATTTTTCGAGGACTAATATGAGGACTTTTTGGAGGACTTTTCTTAGGACTTTTTCGAGGACAATTTTGAGGACTAATTCGAGGACTAATTTGAGGACTTTAGCGAGGACTTTTTGGAGTTTTTTTTGTGGACTAATATGAGGACTTTTTCTATGACGTTTTCGAGGACTTGTTGGAAGTTTTTGACGACTAATTTGAGGACTTTTCCGAGGATTTTTCTTAGGACTTTTTGAGTACTTGTTGGAGTATTTTTCGAGGACTAATTCGAGGACTTTTTCGAGGACTAATTTCAAGACTATTTTGAGTACTTTTTGGAGTATTTTTCGAGGACTAATATGAGGATTTTTTGGAGGACTTTTCTGACGAATTTTTTGAGGACTTTTTTGAGGACTTTTTTTAGGACTAATTTGTCTACTTTTTCGAGGACTCTTTGGAGGACGTTTCTGTGGACTTTTTTGAGAACTTTTTGGAGGACTTTTTCGAGGATTAATTTGAGGCTTTTCTGATGACTTTTTGAAGTATTTTCTGAGGACTTTTTCGAGGACTATTTGGAGGTCTTTTTTGAGGACTTTTTTGAGGACTTTTTCGAGGACTAATTTGAAGACTTTTTTGAGTACTTTTTGGAGTATTTTTCGAGGACTAATTCGAGGACTAATTCGAGGACTTTTTCGAGGACTTTTTCAAGGACTTTTTTGAGGACTTTTCTTAGGACATTTTGAGTACCTTTTGGAGTATTTTTCGAGGACTAATTTGAGGACTTTTTGGAGGACTTTTCTTAGGACTTTTTCGAGGTCATTTTTGAGGACTAATTCGAGGACTAATTTGAGGACTTTAGCGAGGACTTTTTGGAGTTTTTTTTGTGGACTAATATGAGGACTTTTTCTATGACGTTTTCGAGGACTTGTTGGAAGTTTTTGAGGACTAATTTGAGGACTTTTCCGAGGATTTTTCTTAGGACTTTTTGAGTACTTTTTGGAGTATTTTTCGAGGACTAATCTGAGGACTTTTTGGAGGACTTTTCTGACGAATTTTTTGAGGACTTTTTTGAGGACTTTTTTTAGGACTAATTTGTCTACTTTTTCGAGGACTCTTTGGAGGACGTTTCTGTGGACTTTTTTGAGAACTTTTTGGAGGACTTTTTCGAGGATTAATTTGAGGCTTTTCTGATGACTTTTTGGAGTATTTTCTGAGGACTTTTTCGAGGACTATTTGGAGGTCTTTTTTGAGGACTTTTTTGAGGACTTTTTCGAGGACTAATTTGAAGACTTTTTTGAGTACTTTTTGGAGTATTTTTCGAGGACTAATTCGAGGACTTTTTCGAGGACTAATTTGAAGACTTTTTCGAGGACTTTTTCGTGGACTTTTCTGTGGACTTTTCTGAGGACTTTTTCAAGGACTTTTTTGAGGACTTTTTTAGGACTTTTTTGAGGACTTTTTGAGGACTTTTTGAGGACCATTTTGAGGACTTTTCTGAGGACCTTTCTTAGGACTTTGTCGAGGACTTTTTTGAGGACTTTTTGAGGTATTTTTCGAGGACTAATTTGAGGACTAATTTAAGGACTTTTTTGAGGACTTTTCTGAGGACTTTTTTGAGTACTTTTTGGAGTATTTTTCGAGGACTAATTCGAGGACTTTTTCGAGGACTAATTTGAAGACTTTTTCGAGGACTTTTTTGAGGACTTTTTGGAGGACTTTTACGAGGACTTTTCAGTGGACTTTTTTGAGGACTTTTTGGAGGCCTTTTTTGAGGAACAATTTGAGGACTATTTCGAGGACTTTTTTGAGGACTTCTGTGAGGAATTTTTTGAGTACTTTTTCGAGTATTTTTCGAGGACTAATTTGAGGACTAATTTGAGGACTTTTTTGAGGACTTTTCTGAGGACTTTTTTGAGTACTTTTTGGAGTATTTTTCGAGGACTAATTTGAGGACTTTTTGGAGGACTTTTCTTAGGACTTTTTCTAGGACATTTTTGAGGACTAATATCGCGACTTTTTTGAGGTTAATTTGAGGACTTTTTCGAAAACTTTTGGGAGGACTTTTTCGAGGACCAATTTGAGGACTTTTTTGAGTAAATTTTGATGACTAATTTGAGGACTTTCTCGAGGACTTTTTTGAGGACTTATCGAGGACTTTTTGGAGGACTTGTCTGTGCACTTTTTAGAGGACTTTTTGGAGGACTTTTCTGTGGACTTTTTTGAGGACTTTTTGGAGGACTTTTTTTAGGACCAATTTAAGGACTTTTATGAAGACTTTCCTGAGGACTTATTCGAGGACTTTTTTGAGGAATTTTCTGAGGACTTTTTTGAGTACTTTTTGGAGTATTTTTCGAGGACTAATTTGAGGACTTTTTGGAGGACTTTTCTTAGGACTTTTTGAGTACTTGTTGGAGTATTTTTCGAGGACTAATTCGAGGACTTTTTCGAGGACTAATTTCAAGACTATTTTGAGTACTTTTTGGAGTATTTTTCGAGGACTAATATGAGGATTTTTTGGAGGACTTTTCTTAGGACTTTTTCGAGGTCATTTTTGAGGACTAATTCGAGGACTAATTTGAGGACTTTAGCGAGGACTTTTTGGAGTTTTTTTTGTGGACTAATATGAGGACTTTTTCTATGACGTTTTCGAGGACTTGTTGGAAGTTTTTGAGGACTAATTTGAGGACTTTTCCGAGGATTTTTCTTAGGACTTTTTGAGTACTTTTTGGAGTATTTTTCGAGGACTAATCTGAGGACTTTTTGGAGGACTTTTCTGACGAATTTTTTGAGGACTTTTTTGAGGACTTTTTTTAGGACTAATTTGTCTACTTTTTCGAGGACTCTTTGGAGGACGTTTCTGTGGACTTTTTTGAGAACTTTTTGGAGGACTTTTTCGAGGATTAATTTGAGGCTTTTCTGATGACTTTTTGGAGTATTTTCTGAGGACTTTTTCGAGGACTATTTGGAGGTCTTTTTTGAGGACTTTTTTGAGGACTTTTTCGAGGACTAATTTGAAGACTTTTTTGAGTACTTTTTGGAGTATTTTTCGAGGACTAATTCGAGGACTTTTTCGAGGACTAATTTGAAGACTTTTTCGAGGACTTTTTCGTGGACTTTTCTGTGGACTTTTCTGAGGACTTTTTCAAGGACTTTTTTGAGGACTTTTTTAGGACTTTTTTGAGGACTTTTTGAGGACTTTTTGAGGACCATTTTGAGGACTTTTCTGAGGACCTTTCTTAGGACTTTGTCGAGGACTTTTTTGAGGACTTTTTGAGGTATTTTTCGAGGACTAATTTGAGGACTAATTTAAGGACTTTTTTGAGGACTTTTCTGAGGACTTTTTTGAGTACTTTTTGGAGTATTTTTCGAGGACTAATTCGAGGACTTTTTCGAGGACTAATTTGAAGACTTTTTCGAGGACTTTTTTGAGGACTTTTTGGAGGACTTTTACGAGGACTTTTCAGTGGACTTTTTTGAGGACTTTTTGGAGGCCTTTTTTGAGGAACAATTTGAGGACTATTTCGAGGACTTTTTTGAGGACTTCTGTGAGGAATTTTTTGAGTACTTTTTCGAGTATTTTTCGAGGACTAATTTGAGGACTAATTTGAGGACTTTTTTGAGGACTTTTCTGAGGACTTTTTTGAGTACTTTTTGGAGTATTTTTCGAGGACTAATTTGAGGACTTTTTGGAGGACTTTTCTTAGGACTTTTTCTAGGACATTTTTGAGGACTAATATCGCGACTTTTTTGAGGTTAATTTGAGGACTTTTTCGAAAACTTTTGGGAGGACTTTTTCGAGGACCAATTTGAGGACTTTTTTGAGTAAATTTTGATGACTAATTTGAGGACTTTCTCGAGGACTTTTTTGAGGACTTATCGAGGACTTTTTGGAGGACTTGTCTGTGCACTTTTTAGAGGACTTTTTGGAGGACTTTTCTGTGGACTTTTTTGAGGACTTTTTGGAGGACTTTTTTTAGGACCAATTTAAGGACTTTTATGAAGACTTTCCTGAGGACTTATTCGAGGACTTTTTTGAGGAATTTTCTGAGGACTTTTTTGAGTACTTTTTGGAGTATTTTTCGAGGACTAATTTGAGGACTTTTTGGAGGACTTTTCTTAGGACTTTTTCTAGGACATTTTTGAGGACTAATATCGCGACTTTTTTGAGGTTAATTTGAGGACTTTTTCGAGGACTTTTGGGAGGACTTTTTCGAGGACCAATTTGAGGACTTTTTTGAGTAAATTTTGATGACTAATTTTAGGACTTTCTCGAGGACTTTTTTGAGGACTTATCGAGGACTTTTTGGAGGACTTGTCTGTGCACTTTTTAGAGGACTTTTTGGAGGACTTTTCTGTGGACTTTTTTGAGGACTTTGTGGAGGACTTTTTTTAGGACCAATTTAAGGACTTTTATGAAGACTTTCCTGAGGACTTATTCGAGGACTTTTTTGAGGACTTTTCTGAGGACTTTTTTGAGTACTTTTTGGAGTATTTTTCGAGGACTAATTTGAGGACTTTTTGGAGGACTTTTCTGTGGACTTTTTTGAGTACTTTTTGGAGTATTTTTCGAGGAATAATTCGAGGACTTTTTCGAGGACTAATTTGAAGACTTTTTCGAGGACTTTTTCGTGGACGTTTCTGTGGACTTTTCTGAGGACTTTTTCAAGGACTTTTTTGAGGACTTTTTTAGGACTTTTTTGAGGACTTTTTGAGGACCATTTTGAGGACTTTTCTGAGGACCTTTCTTAGGACTTTGTCGAGGACTTTTTTGAGGACTTTTTGGGGTATTTTTCGAGGACTAATTTGAGGACTAATTTAAGTACTTTTTTGAGGACTTTTCTGAGGACTTTTTGGAGTATTTTTCGAGGACTAATTTGAGGACTTTTTGGAGGACTTTTCTGTGGACTTTTTTGAGTACTTTTTGGAGTATTTTTCGAGGACTAATTCGAGGACTTTTTCGAGGACTAATTTGAAGACTTTTTCGAGGACTTTTTCGTGGACTTTTCTGTGGACTTTTCTGAGGACTTTTTCAAGGACTTTTTTGAGGACTTTTTTAGGACTTTTTTGAGGACTTTTTGAGGACCATTTTGAGGACTTTTCTGAGGACCTTTCTTAGGACTTTGTCGAGGACTTTTTTGAGGACTTTTTGGGGTATTTTTCGAGGACTAATTTGAGGACTAATTTAAGGACTTTTTTGACGACTTTTCTGAGGACTTTTTTGAGTACTTTTTGGAGTATTTTTCGAGGACTAATTCGAGGACTAATTCGAGGACTAATTTGAGGACTTTTTCGAGGACTTGTTGGAAGTTTTTGAGGACTAATTTGAGGACTTTTCCGAGGATTTTTTCGAGCACTTTTTTGAGGACTAATTTGAGGACTTTTTTGAGGACTTTTCGAGGACTTTTTGGAGGACTTTTTCGAGTACTTTTTGGAGGACTTGTCTGTGGACTTTTTAGAGGCCTTTTTGGAGGACTTTTCTGTGGACTTTTTTGAGGACTTTTTGGAGGACTTTTTTTAGGACCAATTTAAGGACTTTTATGAAGACTTTTCTGAGGACTTTTTCGAGGACTTTTTGGAGTACTTTTCTGTGGACTTTTTTGAGTACTTTTTGGAGTATTTTTCGAGGACTAATTCGAGGACTTTTTGGAGGACTTTTCTTAGGACTTTTTCGAGGACATTTTTGAGGACTAATTCGAGGACTAATTTGAGGACTTTAGCGAGGACTTTTTGGAGTTTTTTTTGTGGACTAATATGAGGACTTTTTCTATGACGTTTTCGAGGACTTGTTGGAAGTTTTTGAGGACTAATTTGAGGACTTTTCCGAGGATTTTTCTTAGGACTTTTTGAGTACTTGTTGGAGTATTTTTCGAGGACTAATCTGAGGACTTTTTGGAGGACTTTTCTGACGAATTTTTTGAGGACTTTTTTGAGGACTTTTTTTAGGACTAATTTGTCTACTTTTTCGAGGACTCTTTGGAGGACGTTTCTGTGGACTTTTTTGAGAACTTTTTGGAGGACTTTTTCGAGGATTAATTTGAGGCTTTTCTGATGACTTTTTGGAGTATTTTCTGAGGACTTTTTCGAGGACTATTTGGAGGTCTTTTTTGAGGACTTTTTTGAGGACTTTTTCGAGGACTAATTTGAAGACTTTTTTGAGTACTTTTTGGAGTATTATTCGAGGACTAATTCGAGGACTAATTCGAGGACTTTTTCGAGGACTTTTTCAAGGACTTTTTTGAGGACTAATATCGCGGCTTTTTTGAGGTTAATTTGAGGACTTTTTCGAGGACCAATTTGAGGACTTTTTTGAGTAAATTTTGATGACTAATTTGAGGACTTTCTCGAGGACTTTTTTGAGGAGTTTATGTGGTATTTTTCGAGGACTAATTCGAGGACTAATTTGAGGACTTTTTTGAGGACTTTTCTGAGGACTTTTTTGAGTACTTTTTGGAGTATTTTTCGAGGACTAATTTGAGGACTTTTTGGAGGACCTTTCTGTGGACTTTGTTGAGGTCTTTTTGGAGTATTTTCTGAGGACTTTTTCGAGGACTTTAGCGAGGACTTTGTTGAGGACTTTTTCGAGGACTTTTTCGAGGACTTTTCTGTGGACTTTTTTGAGTACTTTTTGGAGTATTTTTCGAGGACTAATTTGAGGACTTTTTGGAGGACTTTTCTGACGACTTTTTTGAGGACTTTTTTGAGGATTTTTTTAGGACTAATTTGTCTACTTTTTCGAGGACTCTTTGTAGGACTTTTCTGTGGAATTTTTTGAGGACTTTTTGGAGGCCTTTTTTGAGGACCAATTTGACGCTTTTCTGATGACTTTTTGGAGTATTTTCTGAGGACTTTTTCGAGGACTTTAGCGAGGACTTTGTTGAGGACTTTTTCGAGGACTTTTTCGAGGACTTTTCTGTGGACTTTTTTGAGTACTTTTTGGAGTATTTTTCGAGGACTAATTTGAGGACTTTTTGGAGGACTTTTCTGACGACTTTTTTGAGGACTTTTTTGAGGATTTTTTTAGGACTAATTTGTCTACTTTTTCGAGGACTCTTTGTAGGACTTTTCTGTGGAATTTTTTGAGGACTTTCTAGAGTATTTTTTGATAACTAATTTCATGACTTTTTGGAGGACTTTTTTGAGCACTTTTCTGAGGACTTTTTCGAGGACTTTTTCAAGGACTTTTTTGAGGACTTTTCTGAGGACTTTTTTGAGTACTTTTTGGAGTATTTTTCGAGGACTAATATGAGGATTTTTTGGAGGACATTTCTGAGGAATTTTTTGAGGACTTTCTAGAGTATTTTTGGATAACTAATTTCATGACTTTTTGGAGGACTTTTTTGAGCACTTTTCTGAGGACTTTTTCGAGGACTTTTTCAAGGACTTTTTAGGGACTTTTCTGAGGACTTTTTTGAGTACTTTTTGGAGTATTTTTCGAGGACTAATATGAGGACTTTTTGGAGGACTTTTCTTAGGACTTTTTCGAGGACATTTTTGAGGACTAATTCGAGGACTAATTTGAGGACTTTAGCGAGGACTTTTTGGAGTTTTTTTTGTGGACTAATATGAGGACTTTTTCTATGACGTTTTCGAGGACTTGTTGGAAGTTTTTGACGACTAATTTGAGGACTTTTCCGAGGATTTTTCTTAGGACTTTTTGAGTACTTGTTGGAGTATTTTTCGAGGACTAATTCGAGGACTTTTTCGAGGACTAATTTCAAGACTATTTTGAGTACTTTTTGGAGTATTTTTCGAGGACTAATATGAGGATTTTTTGGAGGACTTTTCTGACGAATTTTTTGAGGACTTTTTTGAGGACTTTTTTTAGGACTAATTTGTCTACTTTTTCGAGGACTCTTTGGAGGACGTTTCTGTGGACTTTTTTGAGAACTTTTTGGAGGACTTTTTCGAGGATTAATTTGAGGCTTTTCTGATGACTTTTTGAAGTATTTTCTGAGGACTTTTTCGAGGACTATTTGGAGGTCTTTTTTGAGGACTTTTTTGAGGACTTTTTCGAGGACTAATTTGAAGACTTTTTTGAGTACTTTTTGGAGTATTTTTCGAGGACTAATTCGAGGACTAATTCGAGGACTTTTTCGAGGACTTTTTCGAGGACTAATTTGAAGACTTTTTTGAGTACTTTTTGGAGTATTTTTCGAGGACTAATTCGAGGACTTTTTCGAGGACTAATTTGAAGACTTTTTCGAGGACTTTTTCGTGGACTTTTCTGTGGACTTTTCTGAGGACTTTTTCAAGGACTTTTTTGAGGACTTTTTTAGGACTTTTTTGAGGACTTTTTGAGGACTTTTTGAGGACCATTTTGAGGACTTTTCTGAGGACCTTTCTTAGGACTTTGTCGAGGACTTTTTTGAGGACTTTTTGAGGTATTTTTCGAGGACTAATTTGAGGACTAATTTAAGGACTTTTTTGAGGACTTTTCTGAGGACTTTTTTGAGTACTTTTTGGAGTATTTTTCGAGGACTAATTCGAGGACTTTTTCGAGGACTAATTTGAAGACTTTTTCGAGGACTTTTTTGAGGACTTTTTGGAGGACTTTTACGAGGACTTTTCAGTGGACTTTTTTGAGGACTTTTTGGAGGCCTTTTTTGAGGAACAATTTGAGGACTATTTCGAGGACTTTTTTGAGGACTTCTGTGAGGAATTTTTTGAGTACTTTTTCGAGTATTTTTCGAGGACTAATTTGAGGACTAATTTGAGGACTTTTTTGAGGACTTTTCTGAGGACTTTTTTGAGTACTTTTTGGAGTATTTTTCGAGGACTAATTTGAGGACTTTTTGGAGGACTTTTCTTAGGACTTTTTCTAGGACATTTTTGAGGACTAATATCGCGACTTTTTTGAGGTTAATTTGAGGACTTTTTCGAAAACTTTTGGGAGGACTTTTTCGAGGACCAATTTGAGGACTTTTTTGAGTAAATTTTGATGACTAATTTGAGGACTTTCTCGAGGACTTTTTTGAGGACTTATCGAGGACTTTTTGGAGGACTTGTCTGTGCACTTTTTAGAGGACTTTTTGGAGGACTTTTCTGTGGACTTTTTTGAGGACTTTTTGGAGGACTTTTTTTAGGACCAATTTAAGGACTTTTATGAAGACTTTCCTGAGGACTTATTCGAGGACTTTTTTGAGGAATTTTCTGAGGACTTTTTTGAGTACTTTTTGGAGTATTTTTCGAGGACTAATTTGAGGACTTTTTGGAGGACTTTTCTTAGGACTTTTTCTAGGACATTTTTGAGGACTAATATCGCGACTTTTTTGAGGTTAATTTGAGGACTTTTTCGAGGACTTTTGGGAGGACTTTTTCGAGGACCAATTTGAGGACTTTTTTGAGTAAATTTTGATGACTAATTTTAGGACTTTCTCGAGGACTTTTTTGAGGACTTATCGAGGACTTTTTGGAGGACTTGTCTGTGCACTTTTTAGAGGACTTTTTGGAGGACTTTTCTGTGGACTTTTTTGAGGACTTTGTGGAGGACTTTTTTTAGGACCAATTTAAGGACTTTTATGAAGACTTTCCTGAGGACTTATTCGAGGACTTTTTTGAGGACTTTTCTGAGGACTTTTTTGAGTACTTTTTGGAGTATTTTTCGAGGACTAATTTGAGGACTTTTTGGAGGACTTTTCTGTGGACTTTTTTGAGTACTTTTTGGAGTATTTTTCGAGGAATAATTCGAGGACTTTTTCGAGGACTAATTTGAAGACTTTTTCGAGGACTTTTTCGTGGACGTTTCTGTGGACTTTTCTGAGGACTTTTTCAAGGACTTTTTTAAGGACTTTTTTAGGACTTTTTTGAGGACTTTTTGAGGACCATTTTGAGGACTTTTCTGAGGACCTTTCTTAGGACTTTGTCGAGGACTTTTTTGAGGACTTTTTGGGGTATTTTTCGAGGACTAATTTGAGGACTAATTTAAGTACTTTTTTGAGGACTTTTCTGAGGACTTTTTGGAGTATTTTTCGAGGACTAATTTGAGGACTTTTTGGAGGACTTTTCTGTGGACTTTTTTGAGTACTTTTTGGAGTATTTTTCGAGGACTAATTCGAGGACTTTTTCGAGGACTAATTTGAAGACTTTTTCGAGGACTTTTTCGTGGACTTTTCTGTGGACTTTTCTGAGGACTTTTTCAAGGACTTTTTTGAGGACTTTTTTAGGACTTTTTTGAGGACTTTTTGAGGACCATTTTGAGGACTTTTCTGAGGACCTTTCTTAGGACTTTGTCGAGGACTTTTTTGAGGACTTTTTGGGGTATTTTTCGAGGACTAATTTGAGGACTAATTTAAGGACTTTTTTGACGACTTTTCTGAGGACTTTTTTGAGTACTTTTTGGAGTATTTTTCGAGGACTAATTCGAGGACTAATTCGAGGACTAATTTGAGGACTTTTCCGAGGATTTTTTCGAGCACTTTTTTGAGGACTAATTTGAGGACTTTTTTGAGGACTTTTCGAGGACTTTTTGGAGGACTTTTTCGAGTACTTTTTGGAGGACTTGTCTGTGGACTTTTTAGAGGCCTTTTTGGAGGACTTTTCTGTGGACTTTTTTGAGGACTTTTTGGAGGACTTTTTTTAGGACCAATTTAAGGACTTTTATGAAGACTTTTCTGAGGACTTTTTCGAGGACTTTTTGGAGTACTTTTCTGTGGACTTTTTTGAGTACTTTTTGGAGTATTTTTCGAGGACTAATTCGAGGACTTTTTGGAGGACTTTTCTTAGGACTTTTTCGAGGACATTTTTGAGGACTAATTCGAGGACTAATTTGAGGACTTTAGCGAGGACTTTTTGGAGTTTTTTTTGTGGACTAATATGAGGACTTTTTCTATGACGTTTTCGAGGACTTGTTGGAAGTTTTTGAGGACTAATTTGAGGACTGTTCCGAGGATTTTTCTTAGGACTTTTTGAGTACTTGTTGGAGTATTTTTCGAGGACTAATCTGAGGACTTTTTGGAGGACTTTTCTGACGAATTTTTTGAGGACTTTTTTGAGGACTTTTTTTAGGACTAATTTGTCTACTTTTTCGAGGACTCTTTGGAGGACGTTTCTGTGGACTTTTTTGAGAACTTTTTGGAGGACTTTTTCGAGGATTAATTTGAGGCTTTTCTGATGACTTTTTGGAGTATTTTCTGAGGACTTTTTCGAGGACTATTTGGAGGTCTTTTTTGAGGACTTTTTTGAGGACTTTTTCGAGGACTAATTTGAAGACTTTTTTGAGTACTTTTTGGAGTATTATTCGAGGACTAATTCGAGGACTAATTCGAGGACTTTTTCGAGGACTTTTTCAAGGACTTTTTTGAGGACTAATATCGCGACTTTTTTGAGGTTAATTTGAGGACTTTTTCGAGGACCAATTTGAGGACTTTTTTGAGTAAATTTTGATGACTAATTTGAGGACTTTCTCGAGGACTTTTTTGAGGAGTTTATGTGGTATTTTTCGAGGACTAATTCGAGGACTAATTTGAGGACTTTTTTGAGGACTTTTCTGAGGACTTTTTTGAGTACTTTTTGGAGTATTTTTCGAGGACTAATTTGAGACTTTTTGGAGGACCTTTCTGTGGACTTTGTTGAGGTCTTTTTGGAGTATTTTCTGAGGACTTTTTCGAGGACTTTAGCGAGGACTTTGTTGAGGACTTTTTCGAGGACTTTTTCGAGGACTTTTCTGTGGACTTTTTTGAGTACTTTTTGGAGTATTTTTCGAGGACTAATTTGAGGACTTTTTGGAGGACTTTTCTGACGACTTTTTTGAGGACTTTTTTGAGGATTTTTTTAGGACTAATTTGTCTACTTTTTCGAGGACTCTTTGGAGGACTTTTCTGTGGAATTTTTTGAGGACTTTCTAGAGTATTTTTTGATAACTAATTTCATGACTTTTTGGAGGACTTTTTTGAGCACTTTTCTGAGGACTTTTTCGAGGACTTTTTCAAGGACTTTTTTGAGGACTTTTCTGAGGACTTTTTTGAGTACTTTTTGGAGTATTTTTCGAGGACTAATATGAGGATTTTTTGGAGGACATTTCTGAGGAATTTTTAGAGGACTTTTTGGAGGACTTTTCTGTGGACTTTTTTGAGGACTTTTCTGAGGACTTTTTTGAGTACTTTTTGGAGTATTTTTCGAGGACTAATATGAGGACTTTTTGGAGGACTTTTCTTAGGACTTTTTCGAGGACATTTTTGAGGACTAATTCGAGGACTAATTTGAGGACTTTAGCGAGGACTTTTTGGAGTTTTTTTTGTGGACTAATATGAGGACTTTTTCTATGACGTTTTCGAGGACTTGTTGGAAGTTTTTGAGGACTAATTTGAGGGCTTTTCCGAGGATTTTTTCGAGCACTTTTTTGAGGACTAATTTGAGGACTTTTTTTAGGACCAATTTAAGGACTTTTATGAAGACTTTTCTGAGGACTTTTTCGAGGACTTTTTGGAGGACTTTTCTGTGGAATTTTTTGAGGACTTTCTAGAGTATTTTTTGATAACTAATTTCATGACTTTTTGAAGGACTTTTTTGAGCACTTTTCTGAGGACTTTGTCGAGGACTTTTTCAAGGACTTTTTGAGGACTTTTCTGAGGACTTTTTTGAGTACTTTTTGGAGTATTTTTCGAGGACTAATATGAGGATTTTTTGGAGGACATTTCTGAGGAATTTTTTGAGGACTTTCTAGAGTATTTTTGGATAACAAATTTCATGACTTTTTGGAGGACCTTTTTGAGCACTTTTCTGAGGACTTTTTCGAGGACTTTTTCAAGGACTTTTTTGAGGACTTTTCTGAGGACTTTTTTGAGTACTTTTTGGAGTATTTTTCGAGGACTAATATGAGGACTTTTTGGAGGACTTTTCTTAGGACTTTTTCGAGGACATTTTTGAGGACTAATTCGAGGACTAATTTGAGGACTTTAGCGAGGACTTTTTGGAGTTTTTTTTGTGGACTAATATGAGGACTTTTTCTATGACGTTTTCGAGGACTTGTTGGAAGTTTTTGAGGACTAATTTGAGGACTTTTCCGAGGATTTTTCTTAGGACTTTTTGAGTACTTGTTGGAGTATTTTTCGAGGGACTAATTCGAGGACTTTTTCGAGGACTAATTTCAAGACTATTTTGAGTACTTTTTGGAGTATTTTTCGAGGACTAATATGAGGACTTTTTGGGAGGACTTTTCTTAGGACTTTTTCGAGGACATTTTTGAGGACTAATTCGAGGACTAATTTGAGGACTTTTCTGAGGACTTTTTTGAGTACTTTTTGGAGTATTTTTCGAGGACTAATATGAGGACTTTTTGGAGGACTTTTCTTAGGACTTTTTCGAGGACATTTTTGAGGAATAATTCGAGGACTAATTTGAGGACTTTTTTTATAACCAATTTAAGGACTTTTCTGAGGACTTTTTCGAGGACTTTTCAGTGGACTTTTTTGAGGACTTTTTGGAGGACTTTTTTTTAGAACCAATTTAAGGACTTTTCTGAGTACTTTTTTGAGGACTTTTTGGAGTATTTTTCGAGGACTAATTTGAGGACTTTTTGGAGGACCTTTCTGTGGACTTTGTTGAGGACTTTTTGGAGTATTTTCTGAGGACTTTTTCGAGGACTTTTTCGAGGACTTTTCTGTGGACTTTTTTGAGTACTTTTTGGAGTATTTTTCGAGGACTAATTTGAGGACTTTTTGGAGGACTTTTCTGACGACTTTTTTGAGGACTTTTTTGAGGACTTTTTTTAGGACTAATTTGTCTACTTTTTCGAGGACTCTTTGGAGGACGTTTCTGTGGGACTTTTTTGAGAACTTTTTGGAGGACTTTCTCGAGGATTAATTTGAGGCTTTTCTGATGACTTTTTGGAGTATTTTCTGAGGACTTTTTCGAGGACTATTTGGAGGTATTTTTGAGGACTTTTTTGAGGACTTTTTGGAGGACTTTTTCGAGGACCAATTTAAGGACTTTTATGAAGACTTTTCTGAGGACTTTTTCGAGGACTTTTTTGAGGACTTTTCTGAGGACTTTTTTTGAGTACATTTTGGAGTATTTTTCGAGGACTAATATGAGGACTTTTTGGAGGCCTTTTTTGAGGACTAATTCGAGGACTTTTTCGAGGACTTTTTTGAGGACTTTTGTGAGGACTTTTTTGAGTACTTTTTCGAGGACATTTTTGAGGACTAATTCGAGGACTAATTTGAGGACTTTTTTTAGAACCAATTTAAGGACTTTTCTGAGGACTTTTTCGAGGACTTTTCAGTGGACTTTTTTGACGACTTTTTGGAGGACTTTTTTTAGAACCAATTTAAGGACTTTTCTGAGGACTAATTTGAGGACTTTTTTGAGGACTTTTCGAGGACTTTAAGGAGGACTTTTTCGAGTACTTTTTGGAGGACTTCTCTGTGGAATTTTTAGAGGACTTTTTGGAGGACTTTTCTGTGGACTTTTTTGAGGACTTTTCTGAGGACTTTTTTGAGTACTTTTTGGAGTATTTTTCGAGGACTAATATGAGGACTTTTTGGAGGACTTTTCTTAGGACTTTTTCGAGGACATTTTTGAGGACTAATTCGAGGACTAATTTGAGGACTTTAGCGAGGACTTTTTGGAGTTTTTTTTGTGGACTAATATGAGGACTTTTTCTATGACGTTTTCGAGGACTTGTTGGAAGTTTTTGAGGACTAATTTGAGGGCTTTTCCGAGGATTTTTTCGAGCACTTTTTTGAGGACTAATTTGAGGACTTTTTTGAGGACTTTTCGAGGACTTTTTGGAGGACTTTTTCGAGTACTTTTTGGAGGACTTGTCTGTGGACTTTTTAGAGGACTTTTTGGAGGACTTTTCTGTGGACTTTTTTGAGGACTTTTTAGAGGACTTTTTTTAGGACCAATTTAAGGACTTTTATGAAGACTTTTCTGAGGACTTTTTCGAGGACTTTTTGGAGGACTTTTCTGTGGAATTTTTTGAGGACTTTCTAGAGTATTTTTTGATAACTAATTTCATGACTTTTTGAAGGACTTTTTTGAGCACTTTTCTGAGGACTTTTTTGAGGACTTTTTCGAGGACTTTTTCGAGGACTTTTCAGTGAACTTTTTGGAGGACCTTTCTGTGGACTTTGTTGAGGACTTTTTGGAGTATTTTCTGAGGAATTTTTCGAGGACTTTTTCGAGGTCTTTTTTGAGGACTTTTTTGAGGACTTTTTGGAGGACTTTTCTGTGGACTTTTTTGAGTACTTTTTGGAGTATTTTTCGAGGACTAATTCGAGGACTTTTTCGAGGACTAATTTGAAGACTTTTTTGAGTACTCTTTTGGAGTATTTTTCGAGGACTAATTCGAGGACTTTTTCGAGGACTTTTTCAAGGACTTTTTTGAGGACTTTTCTTAGGACATTTTGAGTACTTTTTGGAGTATTTTTCGAGGACTAATTTGAGGACTTTTTGGAGGACTTTTCTTAGGACTTTTTCTAGGACATTTTTGAGGACTAATATCGCGACTTTTTTGAGGTTAATTTGAGGACTTTTTCGAGGACTTTTGGGAGGACTTTTTCGAGGACCAATTTGAGGACTTTTTTGAGTAAATTTTGATGACTAATTTGAGGACTTTCTCGAGGACTTTTTTGAGGACTTTTTGGAGGACTTTTTTTAGAACCAATTTAAGGACTTTTCTGAGGACTTTGTTGAGGACTTTTTGGAGTATTTTCTGAGGACTTTTTCGAGGACTTTTTCGAGGACTTTTCTGTGGACTTTTTTGAGTACTTTTTTGAGGACTTTTTTTAGGACTAATTTGTCTACTTTTTCGAGGACTCTTTCGAGGACTTTTCAGTGGACTTTTTTGAGGACTTTTTGGAGGCCTTTTTTGAGGACCAATTTGAGGACTTTTTCGAGGACTTTTTTGAGGACTTTTGTGAGGACTTTTTTGAGTACTTTTTCGAGTATTTTTCGAGGACTAATTTGAGGACTAATTTCAGGACTTTTTTGAGGACTTTTCTGAGGACTTTTTTGAGTACTTTTTCGAGTATTTTTCGAGGACTAATTTGAGGACTTTTTGGAGGACCTTTCTGTGGACTTTGTTGAGGACTTTTTGGAGTATTTTCTGAGGACTTTTTCGAGGACTTTAGCGAGGACTTTGTTGAGGACTTTTTCGAGGACTTTTTCGAGGACTTTTCTGTGGACTTTTTTGAGTACTTTTTGGAGTATTTTTCGAGGACTAATCTGAGGACTTTTTGGAGGACTTTTCTGTGGACTTTTTTGAGTACTTTTTGGAATATTTTTCGAGGACTAATTCGAGGACTTTTTCGAGGACTAATTTGAAGACTTTTTTGAGTACTTTTTGGAGTATTTTTCGAGGACTAATTCGAGGACTTTTTCGAGGACTTTTTCAAGGACTTTTTTGAGGACTTTTCTTAGGAGATTTTGAGTACTTTTTGGAGTATTTTTCGAGGACTAATTTGAGGACTTTTTGGAGGACTTTTCTTAGGACTTTTTCGAGGACATTTTTGAGGACTAATATCGCGACTTTTTTGAGGTTAATTTGAGGACTTTTTCGAGGACTTTTGGGAGGACTTTTTCGAGGACCAATTTGAGGACTTTTTTGAGTAAATTTTGATGACTAATTTGAGGACTTTCTCGAGGTCTTTTTGGAGGACTTTTCTGAGGACTTTTTCGAGGATTTTTTCGAGCACTTTTTTGAGGACTAATTTGAGGACTTTTTTGAGGACTTATCGAGGACTTTTTGGAGGACTTTTTCGAGGACTTTTTGGAGTACTTGTCTGTGGACTTTTTAGAGGACTTTTTGGAGGACTTTTCTGAGGATTTTTTGAAGACTTTTTGGAGGACTTTTTTTAGGACCAATTTAAGGGACTTTTATGAAGACTTTTCTGATGACTTTTTCGAGGACTTTTTTGAGGACTTTTCTGAGGACTTTTTTGAGTACTTTTTGGAGTATTTTTCGAGGACTAATTTGAGGACTTTTTGGAGGACCTTTCTGTGGACTTTGTTGAGGACTTTTTGGAGTATTTTCTGAGGACTTTTTCGAGGACTTTAGCGAGGACTTTGTTGAGGACTTTTTCGAGGACTTTTTCGAGGACTTTTCTGTGGACTTTTTTGAGTACTTTTTGGAGTATTTTTCGAGTACTAATCTGAGGACTTTTTGGAGGACTTTTCTGACGAATTTTTTGAGGGACTTTTTTGAGGACATTTTTTAGGACCAATTTAAGGACTTTTATGAAGACTTTTCTGATGACTTTTTCGAGGACTTTTTTGAGGACTTTTCTGAGGACTTTTTTGAGTACTTTTGGAGTATTTTTCGAGGACTAATTTGAGGACTTTTTGGAGGACCTTTCTGTGGACTTTGTTGAGGACTTTTTGGAGTATTTTCTGAGGACTTTTTCGAGGACTTTTTCGAGGACTTTTCTGTGGACTTTTTTGAGTACTTTTTGGAGTATTTTTCGAGGACTAATTTGAGGACTTTTTGGAGGACTTTTCTGACGACTTTTTTGAGGACTTTTTTGAGGACTTTTTTTAGGACTAATTTGTCTACTTTTTCGAGGACTCTTTGGAGGACGTTTCTGTGGACTTTTTTGAGAACTTTTTGGAGGACTTTCTCGAGGATTAATTTGAGGCTTTTCTGATGACTTTTTGGAGTATTTTCTGAGGACTTTTTCGAGGACTATTTGGAGGTATTTTTGAGGACTTTTTTGAGGACTTTTTGGAGGACTTTTTCGAGGACCAATTTAAGGACTTTTATGAAGACTTTTCTGAGGACTTTTTCGAGGACTTTTTTGAGGACTTTTCTGAGGACTTTTTTGAGTACATTTTGGAGTATTTTTCGAGGACTAATATGAGGGACTTTTTGGAGGCCTTTTTTGAGGACCAATTTGAGGACTTTTTCGAGGACTTTTTTGAGGACTTTTGTGAGGACTTTTTTGAGTACTTTTTCGAGGACATTTTTGAGGACTAATTCGAGGACTAATTTGAGGACTTTTTTTAGAACCAATTTAAGGACTTTTCTGAGGACTTTTTCGAGGACTTTTCAGTGGACTTTTTTGACGACTTTTTGGAGGACTTTTTTTAGAACCAATTTAAGGACTTTTCTGAGGACTAATTTGAGGACTTTTTTGAGGACTTTTCGAGGACTTTAAGGAGGACTTTTTCGAGTACTTTTTGGAGGACTTCTCTGTGGAATTTTTAGAGGACTTTTTGGAGGACTTTTCTGTGGACTTTTTTGAGGACTTTTCTGAGGACTTTTTTGAGTACTTTTTGGAGTATTTTTCGAGGACTAATATGAGGACTTTTTGGAGGACTTTTCTTAGGACTTTTTCGAGGACATTTTTGAGGACTAATTCGAGGACTAATTTGAGGACTTTAGCGAGGACTTTTTGGAGTTTTTTTTGTGGACTAATATGAGGACTTTTTCTATGACGTTTTCGAGGACTTGTTGGAAGTTTTTGAGGACTAATTTGAGGGCTTTTCCGAGGATTTTTTCGAGCACTTTTTTGAGGACTAATTTGAGGACTTTTTGAGGACTTTTCGAGGACTTTTTGGAGGACTTTTTCGAGTACTTTTTGGAGGACTTGTCTGTGGACTTTTTAGAGGACTTTTTGGAGGACTTTTCTGTGGACTTTTTTGAGGACTTTTTAGAGGACTTTTTTTAGGACCAATTTAAGGACTTTTATGAAGACTTTTCTGAGGACTTTTTCGAGGACTTTTTGGAGGACTTTTCTGTGGAATTTTTTGAGGACTTTCTAGAGTATTTTTTGATAACTAATTTCATGACTTTTTGAAGGACTTTTTTGAGCACTTTTCTGAGGACTTTTTTTGAGGACTTTTTCGAGGACTTTTTCGAGGACTTTTCAGTGAACTTTTTGGAGGACCTTTCTGTGGACTTTGTTGAGGACTTTTTGGAGTATTTTCTGAGGAATTTTTCGAGGACTTTTTCGAGGTCTTTTTTGAGGACTTTTTTGAGGACTTTTTGGAGGACTTTTCTGTGGACTTTTTTGAGTACTTTTGGAGTATTTTTCGAGGACTAATTCGAGGACTTTTTCGAGGACTAATTTGAAGACTTTTTTGAGTACTTTTTGGAGTATTTTTCGAGGACTAATTCGAGGACTTTTTCGAGGACTTTTTCAAGGACTTTTTTGAGGACTTTTCTTAGGACATTTTGAGTACTTTTTGGAGTATTTTTCGAGGACTAATTTGAGGACTTTTTGGAGGACTTTTCTTAGGACTTTTTCTAGGACATTTTTGAGGACTAATATCGCGACTTTTTTGAGGTTAATTTGAGGACTTTTTCGAGGACTTTTGGGAGGACTTTTTCGAGGACCAATTTGAGGACTTTTTTGAGTAAATTTTGATGACTAATTTGAGGACTTTCTCGAGGACTTTTTCGAGGACTTTTGGGAGGACTTTTTCGAGGACCAATTTGAGGACTTTTTTGAGTAAATTTTGATGACTAATTTGAGGACTTTCTCGAGGACTTTTTTGAGGACTTTTTGGAGGACTTTTTTTAGAACCAATTAAGGACTTTTCTGAGGACTTTGTTGAGGACTTTTTGGAGTATTTTCTGAGGACTTTTTCGAGGACTTTTTCGAGGACTTTTCTGTGGACTTTTTTGAGTACTTTTTTGAGGACTTTTTTTAGGACTAATTTGTCTACTTTTTCGAGGACTCTTTCGAGGACTTTTCAGTGGACTTTTTTGAGGACTTTTTGGAGGCCTTTTTTGAGGACCAATTTGAGGACTTTTTCGAGGACTTTTTTGAGGACTTTTGTGAGGACTTTTTTGAGTTACTTTTTCGAGTATTTTTCGAGGACTAATTTGAGGACTAATTTCAGGACTTTTTTGAGGACTTTTCTGAGGACTTTTTTGAGTACTTTTTCGAGTATTTTTCGAGGACTAATTTGAGGACTTTTTGGAGGACCTTTCTGTGGACTTTGTTGAGGACTTTTTGGAGTATTTTCTGAGGACTTTTTCGAGGACTTTAGCGAGGACTTTGTTGAGGATTTTTTCGAGGACTTTTTCGAGGACTTTTCTGTGGACTTTTTTGAGTACTTTTTGGAGTATTTTTCGAGGACTAATCTGAGGACTTTTTGGAGGACTTTTCTGTGGACTTTTTTGAGTACTTTTTGGAATATTTTTCGAGGACTAATTCGAGGACTTTTTCGAGGACTAATTTGAAGACTTTTTTGAGTACTTTTTGGAGTATTTTTCGAGGACTAATTCGAGGACTTTTTCGAGGACTTTTTCAAGGACTTTTTTGAGGACTTTTCTTAGGACATTTTGAGTACTTTTTGGAGTATTTTTCGAGGACTAATTTGAGGACTTTTTGGAGGACTTTTCTTAGGACTTTTTCGAGGACATTTTTGAGGACTAATATCGCGACTTTTTTGAGGTTAATTTGAGGACTTTTTCGAGGACTTTTGGGAGGACTTTTTCGAGGACCAATTTGAGGACTTTTTTGAGTAAATTTTGATGACTAATTTGAGGACTTTCTCGAGGTCTTTTTGGAGGACTTTTCTGAGGACTTTTTCGAGGATTTTTTCGAGCACTTTTTTGAGGACTAATTTGAGGACTTTTTTGAGGACTTATCGAGGACTTTTTGGAGGACTTTTTCGAGGACTTTTTGGAGTACTTGTCTGTGGACTTTTTAGAGGACTTTTTGGAGGACTTTTCTGAGGATTTTTTGAAGACTTTTTGGAGGACTTTTTAGGACCAATTTAAGGACTTTTATGAAGACTTTTCTGATGACTTTTTCGAGGACTTTTTTGAGGACTTTTCTGAGGACTTTTTTGAGTACTTTTTGGAGTATTTTTCGAGGACTAATTTGAGGACTTTTTGGAGGACCTTTCTGTGGACTTTGTTGAGGACTTTTTGGAGTATTTTCTGAGGACTTTTTCGAGGACTTTAGCGAGGACTTTGTTGAGGACTTTTTCGAGGACTTTTTCGAGGACTTTTCTGTGGACTTTTTTGAGTACTTTTTGGAGTATTTTTCGAGGACTAATCTGAGGACTTTTTGGAGGACTTTTCTGACGAATTTTTTGAGGACTTTTTTGAGGACTTTTTTTAGGACTAATTTGTCTACTTTTTCGAGGACTCTTTGGAGGACGTTTCTGTGGACTTTTTTGAGAACTTTTTGGAGGACTTTTTCGAGGATTAATTTGAGGCTTTTCTGATGACTTTTTGGAGTATTTTCTGAGGACTTTTTCGAGGACTATTTGGAGGTCTTTTTTGAGGACTTTTTTGAGGACTTTTTCGAGGACTAATTTGAAGACTTTTTTGAGTACTTTTTGGAGTATTATTCGAGGACTAATTCGAGGACTAATTCGAGGACTTTTTCGAGGACTTTTTCAAGGACTTTTTTGAGGACTAATATCGCGACTTTTTTGAGGTTAATTTGAGGACTTTTTCGAGGACCAATTTGAGGACTTTTTTGAGTAAATTTTGATGACTAATTTGAGGACTTTCTCGAGGACTTTTTTGAGGAGTTTATGTGGTATTTTTCGAGGACTAATTCGAGGACTAATTTGAGGACTTTTTTGAGGACTTTTCTGAGGACTTTTTTGAGTACTTTTTGGAGTATTTTTCGAGGACTAATTTGAGGACTTTTTGGAGGACCTTTCTGTGGACTTTGTTGAGGTCTTTTTGGAGTATTTTCTGAGGACTTTTTCGAGGACTTTAGCGAGGACTTTGTTGAGGACTTTTTCGAGGACTTTTTCGAGGACTTTTCTGTGGACTTTTTTGAGTACTTTTTGGAGTATTTTTCGAGGACTAATTTGAGGACTTTTTGGAGGACTTTTCTGACGACTTTTTTGAGGACTTTTTTGAGGATTTTTTTAGGACTAATTTGTCTACTTTTTCGAGGACTCTTTGTAGGACTTTTCTGTGGAATTTTTTGAGGACTTTTTGGAGGCCTTTTTTGAGGACCAATTTGACGCTTTTCTGATGACTTTTTGGAGTATTTTCTGAGGACTTTTTCGAGGACTTTAGCGAGGACTTTGTTGAGGACTTTTTCGAGGACTTTTTCGAGGACTTTTCTGTGGACTTTTTTGAGTACTTTTTGGAGTATTTTTCGAGGACTAATTTGAGGACTTTTTGGAGGACTTTTCTGACGACTTTTTTGAGGACTTTTTTGAGGATTTTTTTAGGACTAATTTGTCTACTTTTTCGAGGACTCTTTGTAGGACTTTTCTGTGGAATTTTTTGAGGACTTTCTAGAGTATTTTTTGATAACTAATTTCATGACTTTTTGGAGGACTTTTTTGAGCACTTTTCTGAGGACTTTTTCGAGGACTTTTTCAAGGACTTTTTTGAGGACTTTTCTGAGGACTTTTTTGAGTACTTTTTGGAGTATTTTTCGAGGACTAATATGAGGATTTTTTGGAGGACATTTCTGAGGAATTTTTTGAGGACTTTCTAGAGTATTTTTGGATAACTAATTTCATGACTTTTTGGAGGACTTTTTTGAGCACTTTTCTGAGGACTTTTTCGAGGACTTTTTCAAGGACTTTTTAGGGACTTTTCTGAGGACTTTTTTGAGTACTTTTTGGAGTATTTTTCGAGGACTAATATGAGGACTTTTTGGAGGACTTTTCTTAGGACTTTTTCGAGGACATTTTTGAGGACTAATTCGAGGACTAATTTGAGGACTTTAGCGAGGACTTTTTGGAGTTTTTTTTGTGGACTAATATGAGGACTTTTTCTATGACGTTTTCGAGGACTTGTTGGAAGTTTTTGAGGACTAATTTGAGGACTTTTCCGAGGATTTTTCTTAGGACTTTTTGAGTACTTGTTGGAGTATTTTTCGAGGACTAATTCGAGGACTTTTTCGAGGACTAATTTCAAGACTATTTTGAGTACTTTTTGGAGTATTTTTCGAGGACTAATATGAGGACTTTTTGGAGGACTTTTCTTAGGACTTTTTCGAGGACATTTTTGAGGACTAATTCGAGGACTAATTTGAGGACTTTAGCGAGGACTTTTTGGAGTTTTTTTTGTGGACTAATATGAGGACTTTTTCTATGACGTTTTCGAGGACTTGTTGGAAGTTTTTGAGGACTAATTTGAGGACTTTTCCGAGGATTTTTCTTAGGACTTTTTGAGTACTTGTTGGAGTATTTTTCGAGGACTAATTCGAGGACTTTTTCGAGGACTAATTTCAAGACTATTTTGAGTACTTTTTGGAGTATTTTTCGAGGACTAATATGAGGACTTTTTGGAGGACTTTTCTTAGGACTTTTTCGAGGACATTTTTGAGGACTAATTCGAGGACTAATTTGAGGACTTTTCTGAGGACTTTTTTGAGTACTTTTTGGAGTATTTTTCGAGGACTAATATGAGGACTTTTTGGAGGACTTTTCTTAGGACTTTTTCGAGGACATTTTTGAGGAATAATTCGAGGACTAATTTGAGGACTTTTTTTATAACCAATTTAAGGACTTTTCTGAGGACTTTTTCGAGGACTTTTCAGTGGACTTTTTTGAGGACTTTTTGGAGGACTTTTTTTAGAACCAATTTAAGGACTTTTCTGAGTACTTTTTTGAGGACTTTTTGGAGTATTTTTCGAGGACTAATTTGAGGACTTTTTGGAGGACCTTTCTGTGGACTTTGTTGAGGACTTTTTGGAGTATTTTCTGAGGACTTTTTCGAGGACTTTTTCGAGGACTTTTCTGTGGACTTTTTTGAGTACTTTTTGGAGTATTTTTCGAGGACTAATTTGAGGACTTTTTGGAGGACTTTTCTGACGACTTTTTTGAGGACTTTTTTGAGGACTTTTTTTAGGACTAATTTGTCTACTTTTTCGAGGACTCTTTGGAGGACGTTTCTGTGGACTTTTTTGAGAACTTTTTGGAGGACTTTCTCGAGGATTAATTTGAGGCTTTTCTGATGACTTTTTGGAGTATTTTCTGAGGACTTTTTCGAGGACTATTTGGAGGTATTTTTGAGGACTTTTTTGAGGACTTTTTGGAGGACTTTTTCGAGGACCAATTTAAGGACTTTTATGAAGACTTTTCTGAGGACTTTTTCGAGGACTTTTTTGAGGACTTTTCTGAGGACTTTTTTGAGTACATTTTGGAGTATTTTTCGAGGACTAATATGAGGACTTTTTGGAGGCCTTTTTTGAGGACTAATTCGAGGACTTTTTCGAGGACTTTTTTGAGGACTTTTGTGAGGACTTTTTTGAGTACTTTTTCGAGGACATTTTTGAGGACTAATTCGAGGACTAATTTGAGGACTTTTTTTAGAACCAATTTAAGGACTTTTCTGAGGACTTTTTCGAGGACTTTTCAGTGGACTTTTTTGACGACTTTTTGGAGGACTTTTTTTAGAACCAATTTAAGGACTTTTCTGAGGACTAATTTGAGGACTTTTTTGAGGACTTTTCGAGGACTTTAAGGAGGACTTTTTCGAGTACTTTTTGGAGGACTTCTCTGTGGAATTTTTAGAGGACTTTTTGGAGGACTTTTCTGTGGACTTTTTTGAGGACTTTTCTGAGGACTTTTTTGAGTACTTTTTGGAGTATTTTTCGAGGACTAATATGAGGACTTTTTGGAGGACTTTTCTTAGGACTTTTTCGAGGACATTTTTGAGGACTAATTCGAGGACTAATTTGAGGACTTTAGCGAGGACTTTTTGGAGTTTTTTTTGTGGACTAATATGAGGACTTTTTCTATGACGTTTTCGAGGACTTGTTGGAAGTTTTTGAGGACTAATTTGAGGGCTTTTCCGAGGATTTTTTCGAGCACTTTTTTGAGGACTAATTTGAGGACTTTTTTGAGGACTTTTCGAGGACTTTTTGGAGGACTTTTTCGAGTACTTTTTGGAGGACTTGTCTGTGGACTTTTTAGAGGACTTTTTGGAGGACTTTTCTGTGGACTTTTTTGAGGACTTTTTAGAGGACTTTTTTTAGGACCAATTTAAGGACTTTTATGAAGACTTTTCTGAGGACTTTTTCGAGGACTTTTTGGAGGACTTTTCTGTGGAATTTTTTGAGGACTTTCTAGAGTATTTTTTGATAACTAATTTCATGACTTTTTGAAGGACTTTTTTGAGCACTTTTCTGAGGACTTTTTTGAGGACTTTTTCGAGGACTTTTTCGAGGACTTTTCAGTGAACTTTTTGGAGGACCTTTCTGTGGACTTTGTTGAGGACTTTTTGGAGTATTTTCTGAGGAATTTTTCGAGGACTTTTTCGAGGTCTTTTTTGAGGACTTTTTTGAGGACTTTTTGGAGGACTTTTCTGTGGACTTTTTTGAGTACTTTTTGGAGTATTTTTCGAGGACTAATTCGAGGACTTTTTCGAGGACTAATTTGAAGACTTTTTTGAGTACTTTTTGGAGTATTTTTCGAGGACTAATTCGAGGACTTTTTCGAGGACTTTTTCAAGGACTTTTTTGAGGACTTTTCTTAGGACATTTTGAGTACTTTTTGGAGTATTTTTCGAGGACTAATTTGAGGACTTTTTGGAGGACTTTTCTTAGGACTTTTTCTAGGACATTTTTGAGGACTAATATCGCGACTTTTTTGAGGTTAATTTGAGGACTTTTTCGAGGACTTTTGGGAGGACTTTTTCGAGGACCAATTTGAGGACTTTTTTGAGTAAATTTTGATGACTAATTTGAGGACTTTCTCGAGGACTTTTTTGAGGACTTTTTGGAGGACTTTTTTTAGAACCAATTTAAGGACTTTTCTGAGGACTTTGTTGAGGACTTTTTGGAGTATTTTCTGAGGACTTTTTCGAGGACTTTTTCGAGGACTTTTCTGTGGACTTTTTTGAGTACTTTTTTGAGGACTTTTTTTAGGACTAATTTGTCTACTTTTTCGAGGACTCTTTCGAGGACTTTTCAGTGGACTTTTTTGAGGACTTTTTGGAGGCCTTTTTTGAGGACCAATTTGAGGACTTTTTCGAGGACTTTTTTGAGGACTTTTGTGAGGACTTTTTTGAGTACTTTTTCGAGTATTTTTCGAGGACTAATTTGAGGACTAATTTCAGGACTTTTTTGAGGACTTTTCTGAGGACTTTTTTGAGTACTTTTTCGAGTATTTTTCGAGGACTAATTTGAGGACTTTTTGGAGGACCTTTCTGTGGACTTTGTTGAGGACTTTTTGGAGTATTTTCTGAGGACTTTTTCGAGGACTTTAGCGAGGACTTTGTTGAGGACTTTTTCGAGGACTTTTTCGAGGACTTTTCTGTGGACTTTTTTGAGTACTTTTTGGAGTATTTTTCGAGGACTAATCTGAGGACTTTTTGGAGGACTTTTCTGTGGACTTTTTTGAGTACTTTTTGGAATATTTTTCGAGGACTAATTCGAGGACTTTTTCGAGGACTAATTTGAAGACTTTTTTGAGTACTTTTTGGAGTATTTTTCGAGGACTAATTCGAGGACTTTTTCGAGGACTTTTTCAAGGACTTTTTTGAGGACTTTTCTTAGGACATTTTGAGTACTTTTTGGAGTATTTTTCGAGGACTAATCTGAGGACTTTTTGGAGGACTTTTCTGTGGACTTTTTTGAGTACTTTTTGGAATATTTTTCGAGGACTAATTCGAGGACTTTTTCGAGGACTAATTTGAAGACTTTTTTGAGTACTTTTTGGAGTATTTTTCGAGGACTAATTCGAGGACTTTTTGGAGGACTTTTTTGAGCACTTTTCTGAGGACTTTTTCGAGGACTTTTTCAAGGACTTTTTAGGGACTTTTCTGAGGACTTTTTTGAGTACTTTTTGGAGTATTTTTCGAGGACTAATTTGAGGACTTTTTGGAGGACTTTTCTTAGGACTTTTTCGAGGACATTTTTGAGGACTAATATCGCGACTTTTTTGAGGTTAATTTGAGGACTTTTTCGAGGACTTTTGGGAGGACTTTTTCGAGGACCAATTTGAGGACTTTTTTGAGTAAATTTTGATGACTAATTTGAGGACTTTCTCGAGGTCTTTTTGGAGGACTTTTCTGAGGACTTTTTCGAGGATTTTTTCGAGCACTTTTTTGAGGACTAATTTGAGGACTTTTTTGAGGACTTATCGAGGACTTTTTGGAGGACTTTTTCGAGGACTTTTTGGAGTACTTGTCTGTGGACTTTTTAGAGGACTTTTTGGAGGACTTTTCTGAGGATTTTTTGAAGACTTTTTGGAGGACTTTTTAGGACCAATTTAAGGACTTTTATGAAGACTTTTCTGATGACTTTTTCGAGGACTTTTTTGAGGACTTTTCTGAGGACTTTTTTGAGTACTTTTTGGAGTATTTTTCGAGGACTAATTTGAGGACTTTTTGGAGGACCTTTCTGTGGACTTTGTTGAGGACTTTTTGGAGTATTTTCTGAGGACTTTTTCGAGGACTTTAGCGAGGACTTTGTTGAGGACTTTTTCGAGGACTTTTTCGAGGACTTTTCTGTGGACTTTTTTGAGTACTTTTTGGAGTATTTTTCGAGGACTAATCTGAGGACTTTTTGGAGGACTTTTCTGACGAATTTTTTGAGGACTTTTTTGAGGACTTTTTTTAGGACTAATTTGTCTACTTTTTCGAGGACTCTTTGGAGGACGTTTCTGTGGACTTTTTTGAGAACTTTTTGGAGGACTTTTTCGAGGATTAATTTGAGGCTTTTCTGATGACTTTTTGGAGTATTTTCTGAGGACTTTTTCGAGGACTATTTGGAGGTCTTTTTTGAGGACTTTTTTGAGGACTTTTTCGAGGACTAATTTGAAGACTTTTTTGAGTACTTTTTGGAGTATTATTCGAGGACTAATTCGAGGACTAATTCGAGGACTTTTTCGAGGACTTTTTCAAGGACTTTTTTGAGGACTAATATCGCGACTTTTTTGAGGTTAATTTGAGGACTTTTTCGAGGACCAATTTGAGGACTTTTTTGAGTAAATTTTGATGACTAATTTGAGGACTTTCTCGAGGACTTTTTTGAGGAGTTTATGTGGTATTTTTCGAGGACTAATTCGAGGACTAATTTGAGGACTTTTTTGAGGACTTTTCTGAGGACTTTTTTGAGTACTTTTTGGAGTATTTTTCGAGGACTAATTTGAGGACTTTTTGGAGGACCTTTCTGTGGACTTTGTTGAGGTCTTTTTGGAGTATTTTCTGAGGACTTTTTCGAGGACTTTAGCGAGGACTTTGTTGAGGACTTTTTCGAGGACTTTTTCGAGGACTTTTCTGTGGACTTTTTTGAGTACTTTTTGGAGTATTTTTCGAGGACTAATTTGAGGACTTTTTGGAGGACTTTTCTGACGACTTTTTTGAGGACTTTTTTGAGGATTTTTTTAGGACTAATTTGTCTACTTTTTCGAGGACTCTTTGTAGGACTTTTCTGTGGAATTTTTTGAGGACTTTTTGGAGGCCTTTTTTGAGGACCAATTTGACGCTTTTCTGATGACTTTTTGGAGTATTTTCTGAGGACTTTTTCGAGGACTTTAGCGAGGACTTTGTTGAGGACTTTTTCGAGGACTTTTTCGAGGACTTTTCTGTGGACTTTTTTGAGTACTTTTTGGAGTATTTTTCGAGGACTAATTTGAGGACTTTTTGGAGGACTTTTCTGACGACTTTTTTGAGGACTTTTTTGAGGATTTTTTTAGGACTAATTTGTCTACTTTTTCGAGGACTCTTTGTAGGACTTTTCTGTGGAATTTTTTGAGGACTTTCTAGAGTATTTTTTGATAACTAATTTCATGACTTTTTGGAGGACTTTTTTGAGCACTTTTCTGAGGACTTTTTCGAGGACTTTTTCAAGGACTTTTTTGAGGACTTTTCTGAGGACTTTTTTGAGTACTTTTTGGAGTATTTTTCGAGGACTAATATGAGGATTTTTTGGAGGACATTTCTGAGGAATTTTTTGAGGACTTTCTAGAGTATTTTTGGATAACTAATTTCATGACTTTTTGGAGGACTTTTTTGAGCACTTTTCTGAGGACTTTTTCGAGGACTTTTTCAAGGACTTTTTAGGGACTTTTCTGAGGACTTTTTTGAGTACTTTTTGGAGTATTTTTCGAGGACTAATATGAGGACTTTTTGGAGGACTTTTCTTAGGACTTTTTCGAGGACATTTTTGAGGACTAATTCGAGGACTAATTTGAGGACTTTAGCGAGGACTTTTTGGAGTTTTTTTTGTGGACTAATATGAGGACTTTTTCTATGACGTTTTCGAGGACTTGTTGGAAGTTTTTGAGGACTAATTTGAGGACTTTTCCGAGGATTTTTCTTAGGACTTTTTGAGTACTTGTTGGAGTATTTTTCGAGGACTAATTCGAGGACTTTTTCGAGGACTAATTTCAAGACTATTTTGAGTACTTTTTGGAGTATTTTTCGAGGACTAATATGAGGACTTTTTGGAGGACTTTTCTTAGGACTTTTTCGAGGACATTTTTGAGGACTAATTCGAGGACTAATTTGAGGACTTTAGCGAGGACTTTTTGGAGTTTTTTTTGTGGACTAATATGAGGACTTTTTCTATGACGTTTTCGAGGACTTGTTGGAAGTTTTTGAGGACTAATTTGAGGACTTTTCCGAGGATTTTTCTTAGGACTTTTTGAGTACTTGTTGGAGTATTTTTCGAGGACTAATTCGAGGACTTTTTCGAGGACTAATTTCAAGACTATTTTGAGTACTTTTTGGAGTATTTTTCGAGGACTAATATGAGGACTTTTTGGAGGACTTTTCTTAGGACTTTTTCGAGGACATTTTTGAGGACTAATTCGAGGACTAATTTGAGGACTTTTCTGAGGACTTTTTTGAGTACTTTTTGGAGTATTTTTCGAGGACTAATATGAGGACTTTTTGGAGGACTTTTCTTAGGACTTTTTCGAGGACATTTTTGAGGAATAATTCGAGGACTAATTTGAGGACTTTTTTTATAACCAATTTAAGGACTTTTCTGAGGACTTTTTCGAGGACTTTTCAGTGGACTTTTTTGAGGACTTTTTGGAGGACTTTTTTTAGAACCAATTTAAGGACTTTTCTGAGTACTTTTTTGAGGACTTTTTGGAGTATTTTTCGAGGACTAATTTGAGGACTTTTTGGAGGACCTTTCTGTGGACTTTGTTGAGGACTTTTTGGAGTATTTTCTGAGGACTTTTTCGAGGACTTTTTCGAGGACTTTTCTGTGGACTTTTTTGAGTACTTTTTGGAGTATTTTTCGAGGACTAATTTGAGGACTTTTTGGAGGACTTTTCTGACGACTTTTTTGAGGACTTTTTTGAGGACTTTTTTTAGGACTAATTTGTCTACTTTTTCGAGGACTCTTTGGAGGACGTTTCTGTGGACTTTTTTGAGAACTTTTTGGAGGACTTTCTCGAGGATTAATTTGAGGCTTTTCTGATGACTTTTTGGAGTATTTTCTGAGGACTTTTTCGAGGACTATTTGGAGGTATTTTTGAGGACTTTTTTGAGGACTTTTTGGAGGACTTTTTCGAGGACCAATTTAAGGACTTTTATGAAGACTTTTCTGAGGACTTTTTCGAGGACTTTTTTGAGGACTTTTCTGAGGACTTTTTTGAGTACATTTTGGAGTATTTTTCGAGGACTAATATGAGGACTTTTTGGAGGCCTTTTTTGAGGACTAATTCGAGGACTTTTTCGAGGACTTTTTTGAGGACTTTTGTGAGGACTTTTTTGAGTACTTTTTCGAGGACATTTTTGAGGACTAATTCGAGGACTAATTTGAGGACTTTTTTTAGAACCAATTTAAGGACTTTTCTGAGGACTTTTTCGAGGACTTTTCAGTGGACTTTTTTGACGACTTTTTGGAGGACTTTTTTTAGAACCAATTTAAGGACTTTTCTGAGGACTAATTTGAGGACTTTTTTGAGGACTTTTCGAGGACTTTAAGGAGGACTTTTTCGAGTACTTTTTGGAGGACTTCTCTGTGGAATTTTTAGAGGACTTTTTGGAGGACTTTTCTGTGGACTTTTTTGAGGACTTTTCTGAGGACTTTTTTGAGTACTTTTTGGAGTATTTTTCGAGGACTAATATGAGGACTTTTTGGAGGACTTTTCTTAGGACTTTTTCGAGGACATTTTTGAGGACTAATTCGAGGACTAATTTGAGGACTTTAGCGAGGACTTTTTGGAGTTTTTTTTGTGGACTAATATGAGGACTTTTTCTATGACGTTTTCGAGGACTTGTTGGAAGTTTTTGAGGACTAATTTGAGGGCTTTTCCGAGGATTTTTTCGAGCACTTTTTTGAGGACTAATTTGAGGACTTTTTTGAGGACTTTTCGAGGACTTTTTGGAGGACTTTTTCGAGTACTTTTTGGAGGACTTGTCTGTGGACTTTTTAGAGGACTTTTTGGAGGACTTTTCTGTGGACTTTTTTGAGGACTTTTTAGAGGACTTTTTTTAGGACCAATTTAAGGACTTTTATGAAGACTTTTCTGAGGACTTTTTCGAGGACTTTTTGGAGGACTTTTCTGTGGAATTTTTTGAGGACTTTCTAGAGTATTTTTTGATAACTAATTTCATGACTTTTTGAAGGACTTTTTTGAGCACTTTTCTGAGGACTTTTTTGAGGACTTTTTCGAGGACTTTTTCGAGGACTTTTCAGTGAACTTTTTGGAGGACCTTTCTGTGGACTTTGTTGAGGACTTTTTGGAGTATTTTCTGAGGAATTTTTCGAGGACTTTTTCGAGGTCTTTTTTGAGGACTTTTTTGAGGACTTTTTGGAGGACTTTTCTGTGGACTTTTTTGAGTACTTTTTGGAGTATTTTTCGAGGACTAATTCGAGGACTTTTTCGAGGACTAATTTGAAGACTTTTTTGAGTACTTTTTGGAGTATTTTTCGAGGACTAATTCGAGGACTTTTTCGAGGACTTTTTCAAGGACTTTTTTGAGGACTTTTCTTAGGACATTTTGAGTACTTTTTGGAGTATTTTTCGAGGACTAATTTGAGGACTTTTTGGAGGACTTTTCTTAGGACTTTTTCTAGGACATTTTTGAGGACTAATATCGCGACTTTTTTGAGGTTAATTTGAGGACTTTTTCGAGGACTTTTGGGAGGACTTTTTCGAGGACCAATTTGAGGACTTTTTTGAGTAAATTTTGATGACTAATTTGAGGACTTTCTCGAGGACTTTTTTGAGGACTTTTTGGAGGACTTTTTTTAGAACCAATTTAAGGACTTTTCTGAGGACTTTGTTGAGGACTTTTTGGAGTATTTTCTGAGGACTTTTTCGAGGACTTTTTCGAGGACTTTTCTGTGGACTTTTTTGAGTACTTTTTTGAGGACTTTTTTTAGGACTAATTTGTCTACTTTTTCGAGGACTCTTTCGAGGACTTTTCAGTGGACTTTTTTGAGGACTTTTTGGAGGCCTTTTTTGAGGACCAATTTGAGGACTTTTTCGAGGACTTTTTTGAGGACTTTTGTGAGGACTTTTTTGAGTACTTTTTCGAGTATTTTTCGAGGACTAATTTGAGGACTAATTTCAGGACTTTTTTGAGGACTTTTCTGAGGACTTTTTTGAGTACTTTTTCGAGTATTTTTCGAGGACTAATTTGAGGACTTTTTGGAGGACCTTTCTGTGGACTTTGTTGAGGACTTTTTGGAGTATTTTCTGAGGACTTTTTCGAGGACTTTAGCGAGGACTTTGTTGAGGACTTTTTCGAGGACTTTTTCGAGGACTTTTCTGTGGACTTTTTTGAGTACTTTTTGGAGTATTTTTCGAGGACTAATCTGAGGACTTTTTGGAGGACTTTTCTGTGGACTTTTTTGAGTACTTTTTGGAATATTTTTCGAGGACTAATTCGAGGACTTTTTCGAGGACTAATTTGAAGACTTTTTTGAGTACTTTTTGGAGTATTTTTCGAGGACTAATTCGAGGACTTTTTCGAGGACTTTTTCAAGGACTTTTTTGAGGACTTTTCTTAGGAGATTTTGAGTACTTTTTGGAGTATTTTTCGAGGACTAATTTGAGGACTTTTTGGAGGACTTTTCTTAGGACTTTTTCGAGGACATTTTTGAGGACTAATATCGCGACTTTTTTGAGGTTAATTTGAGGACTTTTTCGAGGACTTTTGGGAGGACTTTTTCGAGGACCAATTTGAGGACTTTTTTGAGTAAATTTTGATGACTAATTTGAGGACTTTCTCGAGGTCTTTTTGGAGGACTTTTCTGAGGACTTTTTCGAGGATTTTTTCGAGCACTTTTTTGAGGACTAATTTGAGGACTTTTTTGAGGACTTATCGAGGACTTTTTGGAGGACTTTTTCGAGGACTTTTTGGAGTACTTGTCTGTGGACTTTTTAGAGGACTTTTTGGAGGACTTTTCTGAGGATTTTTTGAAGACTTTTTGGAGGACTTTTTTTAGGACCAATTTAAGGACTTTTATGAAGACTTTTCTGATGACTTTTTCGAGGACTTTTTTGAGGACTTTTCTGAGGACTTTTTTGAGTACTTTTTGGAGTATTTTTCGAGGACTAATTTGAGGACTTTTTGGAGGACCTTTCTGTGGACTTTGTTGAGGACTTTTTGGAGTATTTTCTGAGGACTTTTTCGAGGACTTTAGCGAGGACTTTGTTGAGGACTTTTTCGAGGACTTTTTCGAGGACTTTTCTGTGGACTTTTTTGAGTACTTTTTGGAGTATTTTTCGAGTACTAATCTGAGGACTTTTTGGAGGACTTTTCTGACGAATTTTTTGAGGACTTTTTTGAGGACATTTTTTAGGACCAATTTAAGGACTTTTATGAAGACTTTTCTGATGACTTTTTCGAGGACTTTTTTGAGGACTTTTCTGAGGACTTTTTTGAGTACTTTTTGGAGTATTTTTCGAGGACTAATTTGAGGACTTTTTGGAGGACCTTTCTGTGGACTTTGTTGAGGACTTTTTGGAGTATTTTCTGAGGACTTTTTCGAGGACTTTTTCGAGGACTTTTCTGTGGACTTTTTTGAGTACTTTTTGGAGTATTTTTCGAGGACTAATTTGAGGACTTTTTGGAGGACTTTTCTGACGACTTTTTTGAGGACTTTTTGGAGGACTTTTTTTAGAACCAATTTAAGGACTTTTCTGAGGACTAATTTGAGGACTTTTTTGAGGACTTTTCGAGGACTTTAAGGAGGACTTTTTCGAGTACTTTTTGGAGGACTTCTCTGTGGAATTTTTAGAGGACTTTTTGGAGGACTTTTCTGTGGACTTTTTTGAGGACTTTTCTGAGGACTTTTTTGAGTACTTTTTGGAGTATTTTTCGAGGACTAATATGAGGACTTTTTGGAGGACTTTTCTTAGGACTTTTTCGAGGACATTTTTGAGGACTAATTCGAGGACTAATTTGAGGACTTTAGCGAGGACTTTTTGGAGTTTTTTTTGTGGACTAATATGAGGACTTTTTCTATGACGTTTTCGAGGACTTGTTGGAAGTTTTTGAGGACTAATTTGAGGGCTTTTCCGAGGATTTTTTCGAGCACTTTTTTGAGGACTAATTTGAGGACTTTTTTGAGGACTTTTCGAGGACTTTTTGGAGGACTTTTTCGAGTACTTTTTGGAGGACTTGTCTGTGGACTTTTTAGAGGACTTTTTGGAGGACTTTTCTGTGGACTTTTTTGAGGACTTTTTAGAGGACTTTTTTTAGGACCAATTTAAGGACTTTTATGAAGACTTTTCTGAGGACTTTTTCGAGGACTTTTTGGAGGACTTTTCTGTGGAATTTTTTGAGGACTTTCTAGAGTATTTTTTGATAACTAATTTCATGACTTTTTGAAGGACTTTTTTGAGCACTTTTCTGAGGACTTTTTTGAGGACTTTTTCGAGGACTTTTTCGAGGACTTTTCAGTGAACTTTTTGGAGGACCTTTCTGTGGACTTTGTTGAGGACTTTTTGGAGTATTTTCTGAGGAATTTTTCGAGGACTTTTTCGAGGTCTTTTTTGAGGACTTTTTTGAGGACTTTTTGGAGGACTTTTCTGTGGACTTTTTTGAGTACTTTTTGGAGTATTTTTCGAGGACTAATTCGAGGACTTTTTCGAGGACTAATTTGAAGACTTTTTTGAGTACTTTTTGGAGTATTTTTCGAGGACTAATTCGAGGACTTTTTCGAGGACTTTTTCAAGGACTTTTTTGAGGACTTTTCTTAGGACATTTTGAGTACTTTTTGGAGTATTTTTCGAGGACTAATTTGAGGACTTTTTGGAGGACTTTTCTTAGGACTTTTTCTAGGACATTTTTGAGGACTAATATCGCGACTTTTTTTGAGGTTAATTTGAGGACTTTTTCGAGGACTTTTGGAGGACTTTTTCGAGGACCAATTTGAGGACTTTTTTGAGTAAATTTTGATGACTAATTTGAGGACTTTCTCGAGGACTTTTTTGAGGACTTTTTGGAGGACTTTTTTTAGAACCAATTTAAGGACTTTTCTGAGGACTTTGTTGAGGACTTTTTGGAGTATTTTCTGAGGACTTTTTCGAGGACTTTTTCGAGGACTTTTCTGTGGACTTTTTTGAGTACTTTTTTGAGGACTTTTTTTTAGGACTAATTTGTCTACTTTTTCGAGGACTCTTTCGAGGACTTTTCAGTGGACTTTTTTGAGGACTTTTTGGAGGCCTTTTTTGAGACCAATTTGAGGACTTTTTCGAGGACTTTTTTGAGGACTTTTGTGAGGACTTTTTTGAGTACTTTTTCGAGTATTTTTCGAGGACTAATTTGAGGACTAATTTCAGGACTTTTTTGAGGACTTTTCTGAGGACTTTTTTGAGTACTTTTTCGAGTATTTTTCGAGGACTAATTTGAGGACTTTTTGGAGGACCTTTCTGTGGACTTTGTTGAGGACTTTTTGGAGTATTTTCTGAGGACTTTTTCGAGGACTTTAGCGAGGACTTTGTTGAGGACTTTTTCGAGGACTTTTTCGAGGACTTTTCTGTGGACTTTTTTGAGTACTTTTTGGAGTATTTTTCGAGGACTAATCTGAGGACTTTTTGGAGGACTTTTCTGTGGACTTTTTTGAGTACTTTTTGGAATATTTTTCGAGGACTAATTCGAGGACTTTTTCGAGGACTAATTTGAAGACTTTTTTGAGTACTTTTTGGAGTATTTTTCGAGGACTAATTCGAGGACTTTTTCGAGGACTTTTTCAAGGACTTTTTTGAGGACTTTTCTTAGGAGATTTTGAGTACTTTTTGGAGTATTTTTCGAGGACTAATTTGAGGACTTTTTTGGAGGACTTTTCTTAGGACTTTTTCGAGGACATTTTTGAGGACTAATATCGCGACTTTTTTGAGGTTAATTTGAGGACTTTTCGAGGACTTTTGGGAGGACTTTTTCGAGGACCAATTTGAGGACTTTTTTGAGTAAATTTTGATGACTAATTTGAGGACTTTCTCGAGGTCTTTTTGGAGGACTTTTCTGAGGACTTTTTCGAGGATTTTTTCGAGCACTTTTTTGAGGACTAATTTGAGGACTTTTTTGAGGACTTATCGAGGACTTTTTGGAGGACTTTTTCGAGGACTTTTTGGAGTACTTGTCTGTGGACTTTTTAGAGGACTTTTTGGAGGACTTTTCTGAGGATTTTTTGAAGACTTTTTGGAGGACTTTTTTTAGGACCAATTTAAGGACTTTTATGAAGACTTTTCTGATGACTTTTTCGAGGACTTTTTTGAGGACTTTTCTGAGGACTTTTTTGAGTACTTTTTGGAGTATTTTTCGAGGACTAATTTGAGGACTTTTTGGAGACCTTTCTGTGGACTTTGTTGAGGACTTTTTGGAGTATTTTCTGAGGACTTTTTCGAGGACTTTAGCGAGGACTTTGTTGAGGACTTTTTCGAGGACTTTTTCGAGGACTTTTCTGTGGACTTTTTTGAGTACTTTTTGGAGTATTTTTCGAGTACTAATCTGAGGACTTTTTGGAGGACTTTTCTGACGAATTTTTTGAGGACTTTTTTGAGGACATTTTTTAGGACCAATTTAAGGACTTTTATGAAGACTTTTCTGATGACTTTTTCGAGGACTTTTTTGAGGACTTTTCTGAGGACTTTTTTGAGTACTTTTTGGAGTATTTTTCGAGGACTAATTTGAGGACTTTTTGGAGGACCTTTCTGTGGACTTTGTTGAGGACTTTTTGGAGTATTTTCTGAGGACTTTTTCGAGGACTTTTTCGAGGACTTTTCTGTGGACTTTTTTGAGTACTTTTTGGAGTATTTTTCGAGGACTAATTTGAGGACTTTTTGGAGGACTTTTCTGACGACTTTTTTGAGGACTTTTTTGAGGACTTTTTTTAGGACTAATTTGTCTACTTTTTCGAGGACTCTTTGGAGGACGTTTCTGTGGACTTTTTTGAGAACTTTTTGGAGGACTTTCTCGAGGATTAATTTGAGGCTTTTCTGATGACTTTTTGGAGTATTTTCTGAGGACTTTTTCGAGGACTATTTGGAGGTATTTTTTGAGGACTTTTTTGAGGACTTTTTGGAGGACTTTTTCGAGGACCAATTTAAGGACTTTTATGAAGACTTTTCTGAGGACTTTTCGAGGACTTTTTTGAGGACTTTTCTGAGGGACTTTTTTGAGTACATTTTGGAGTATTTTTCGAGGACTAATATGAGGACTTTTTGGAGGCCTTTTTTGAGGACCAATTTGAGGACTTTTTCGAGGACTTTTTTGAGGACTTTTGTGAGGACTTTTTTGAGTACTTTTTCGAGGACATTTTGAGGACTAATTCGAGGACTAATTTGAGGACTTTTTTTAGAACCAATTTAAGGACTTTTCTGAGGACTTTTTCGAGGACTTTTCAGTGGACTTTTTTGACGACTTTTTGGAGGACTTTTTTTAGAACCAATTTAAGGACTTTTCTGAGGACTAATTTGAGGACTTTTTTGAGGACTTTCGAGGACTTTAAGGAGGACTTTTTCGAGTACTTTTTGGAGGACTTCTCTGTGGAATTTTTAGAGGACTTTTTGGAGGACTTTTCTGTGGACTTTTTTGAGGACTTTTCTGAGGACTTTTTTGAGTACTTTTTGGAGTATTTTTCGAGGACTAATATGAGGACTTTTTGGAGGACTTTTCTTAGGACTTTTTCGAGGACATTTTTGAGGACTAATTCGAGGACTAATTTGAGGACTTTAGCGAGGACTTTTTGGAGTTTTTTTTGTGGACTAATATGAGGACTTTTTCTATGACGTTTTCGAGGACTTGTTGGAAGTTTTTGAG
>NW_026707093.1:0-62256 GCF_024137745.1 Phymastichus coffea | reverse complement strand
ATTGAGAAATACTTATTTCCGTAATTTCCTTTTCTGAAAAATCAAGAAAGTAATATAAAGGGATTTTGAACATTCGAGAGTGCGATGTGCGGGTCTTCGACCACGGGAATGTTCTAGAAAGAGTCGAGCTCTCGAGTTTCGCGGCTTGTTAGGCAAAGCCCAATGGTCTGAGGACATTTGTATAGTAGGTGCCACCGGCGCTGCGCCAATTGGTCCACGTACGCCGCGTGGGCCGTCGCGATTGGCTCGCGCTATATCTACCACGTCTCGCTCTCCATTGCATCAAATACAGTTAGGACTCGCGCCGCGCTGCTTTGACAGCATAGTTGCCGTGCGGACCCTTGACGAGTCTGTCCGACGAGGTTTTCTTCAAAGTGCGAGTGCTTGCACGCGCAAGCTGACCTTCCTTATTTTTAATTCTGATTTTCCTTTTGTCCAAAGATGAAGAAATCCGCCTTCGTCGTCGCATCGCTCTTGCTGCTTGCAGGTGAGACACTGACTCTACCATCTTACCTTTCTTTTTCTGCAGCGCATTGTGACTTTGTATATTTGACCTAAGCCCTTGTGCTAATTTGATTATGATAAGCTTGGTGGTAAAAATTATTACAACAGTTACTGATCTCTAGTTAAATCGAATTTATTAATCGAGTATGTGTTTTAATTATTTTTCGTTGATTTTCTTTTTAGGATTTGCAGCTGCAGAGGAGGATTTCATTGATGAGGAGGTTGGAACTGTTGAGAAAGACCTTGGATCTAGTCGAGAGGCCTCGCGCACAGGTAAGTTTCATATTTACATTGTCAAGTTAAATTCCATTGAAATTTTTTATTGAACACATTTGGAATTGAAATTTTTCAGACGATGAAGTTGTGCAGAGGGAGGAAGAAGCTATCAAACTTGATGGACTGAATGTAGCACAGGTGAAAGAATTGAGAGAAAAGGCTGAGAAATTCAACTTCCAGACAGAAGTCAACCGAATGATGAAACTCATCATCAATTCTTTGTACCGCAACAAAGAAATTTTCCTCAGAGAGTTGATTTCCAATGCATCGGATGCTTTGGATAAAATTCGGTTATTGGCACTCACTGATAAAAATATTCTTGATACTAATCCTGATACATCAATTAAAATAAAAGCAGATAAAGAGAATAAGGTTTTAAGTATCACAGATTCTGGAATTGGTATGACTAAACAAGATCTCATAAACAACTTAGGTACAATTGCTAAGTCTGGTACAGCAGAGTTTCTGGGTAAAATGCAAGATGCATCTAATGCTCAAGAAATGAATGACATGATTGGTCAATTTGGTGTTGGATTCTATTCTGCCTTCCTGGTGGCTAACAAAGTTATTGTAACCACAAAGCACAATGATGATAAGCAGTATATTTGGGAATCTGACAGTTCAACCTTCAGCATTGTTGATGATCCACGAGGTGACACACTCAAGAGAGGAACCACTATTAGGTGTGTTCTTAATTATTCTTATTAAAATAAAAAATTATCTTTACTTTCTATATACTACACATTTTTAAGAAACTTGGTCATAAGGCCTCTTGTTTAATTACCATTTAGTTTGTATGTAGATTTTAATTAATGAATACATTAGATTTCTAAATGATTCTAAGTAAATGATAAGATGGGATTGGTCAATTTTTTATAAACTATAATATAAAGTATTTAATATTTGTTTAACTTAAAAGCTAACACAAAATTAATTTAATATTTATTTACAGTTTATACCTGAAAGATGAAGCTTCTGACTTTCTAGAACAAGATACCATCAAGAACCTGATCAAGAAATACTCTCAGTTTATCAACTTCCCTATTTATTTGTGGAGTAGCAAGACCATTGAAGTTGAGGAAGAAGACCAGGAAGAAAAGGCTGAAGAAGTAGAAGACAAGAAAACTGAAGAAGATGAGGATGCAAAGGTAGAGGAAGATAACGAAGATAAGAAGAAAAAGAAAGTTAACAAGACAGTCTGGGATTGGGAATTGTTGAATGATTCTAAACCAATTTGGACTCTCAAACCATCTGAAATCACTGATGAAGAATATAACAATTTCTATAAAGCATTGACAAAAGATTCTCAAGAACCATTGGCTAAAGTTCATTTCATTGCTGAGGGTGAAGTCACTTTCAAATCATTACTTTTTGTTCCTAAGGTTCAACCAAGTGATAGCTTCAACCGTTATGGAACTAAGGATGATAATATAAAATTATATGTTAGAAGAGTCTTCATTTCTGATAAATTTAATGATTTAATGCCAAATTATCTTGCTTTCATCCAAGGTATTGTTGACAGTGATGACCTTCCCCTCAATGTTTCTCGAGAAAATCTCCAACAGCACAAACTCATTAAAATCATTAAGAAGAAATTGATTCGTAAAGTTCTTGATATGATTAAAAAGATTCCTAAAGAAAATTACCAAGATTTCTGGAAAGAGTACAGCACTAATATCAAGTTAGGTATTATTGAAGATGCTCAGAATCGTGCTAGATTGTCAAAATTACTCATGTTCCGTACCTCAGCACAAGATAAGCCCACATTATTAGCTGACTATGTATCTCGCATGAAGCCAAACCAACAGCACATTTATTATATTGCTGGTGCTTCTCTTGATGAAGTTAAGAAGTCTCCATTTGCTGAACGCCTGCTGAAAAAAGGATATGAAGTATTGTACTTAATTGAAGCTGTAGATGAATATGCTCTGTCATCTGTTCCCGAATTTGATGGAAAGAAATTCCAGAATGTTGCTAAGGAAGGCTTTTCACTTGATGAAGGAGCTAAGTCTGCAGAGAGAAAAAAGGAACTTGAGTCTACATTTGAACCTTTAATCAAATACCTGAATGATGAATTAAAAGATCATATCAGCAAAGCTCAGTTATCAGAACGTTTGACAGACTCTCCTTGTGCTTTAGTTGCAAGTATGTTTGGATGGACTGGTAATATGGAAAGGTTAGCAGTTTCTAATGCCCACCAGAAAGCTGATGATCCACAAAAGACATATTACTTGAACCAGAAGAAAACTCTTGAAATCAATCCAAGGCATCCTTTGATCAGGGAATTGTTAAGAAGAGTTGAATCTGATCCAGAGGATCAAGCAACTAAAGATATTGCCACAATGATGTTCCAAACTGCAACTCTGAGGTCTGGTTATATGCTCAAGGAAACTGCCAGCTTTGCTAGCAATGTTGAACAACTTATGAGGAAATCTTTAGGTATTCCTTTAGATGAAGCTCCAGAAGATGAAGGAGATGACCTATTTGAAGATAACAATGAGACTGAAAAAGAATTTGAAATTGATGCAGATGAAGACAAAGAACATAATGAGGACCACGATGAGTTGTAATAAATTTAAATGAAAAATATAAATTTTCTTTTGCTATGCAATGCATAGTTCTAACTATAGAGTTGGAAATGTTTGCAGCGTTTAAAGTTGCAATTCTGTTTAAGTTACTTCGATTCTCAATTTTATACTCTTGTAATTCTCTCTCTGTTGGGATTAGTCTGTAAAATCACCAGTTTTGTGAGATAGTGTGTGATAAAAAAACTCTGCTTTTTACTCAAGCTATGATTTTGCAGTACAAATATTTCAAACCAGTAATTCAAATTACAATTGTTCATTGTACTGATCCTTGATGTAACATAAGAGTTTTAAGTTAGTCAGCAAGGATAATTGATCATTATTTAATTTATTTTTACTTGGTTTGCTCTTCCAATAAGTTATAGAGAAATATAGTTGTGTTTGCCTGAAATGATTGTATGTTGATAATACTGAGATGTTTCGTAAGTGAGAATGTATTTGTATAAATAAATATTAAAAATATGTTTGAATTGAAAGTATAATTTTTCTTCTTCCCATAACCATTACTTAGTCTAAGCATTTTGTTCCATGATTTATTTTTAATAATTAAATTATTTTCTGATAAATACAATTAGTAAGCTAATCATTTTTATTTATAATATTTTTATTTATAATGAATAGTTCTAATAATTTATATTTATAGTTTTACGCCCTCTATATCCGGTATTCAATACAATTTCAAATTTATTTCGACTTTCGATATGAAATGATATAGGTGTACAAATAAATACGTCATCGATATAAAATCAAAACGTTTACATATTCTATTGTATTCTAAAATTACAAATACGTTGAAAATTTGCAGAATCTAAATTGTTTGATCAGTTCTCATGACTAATTAAAATATAAATTGCTATGAAAATATCGTTACGAAAAAAAATGTTAAAATTCGAGTGATCATAAAGAAAAAAAGAAGTAAAATTTTGATAAATTTCGAATAAACGAATCATGGCGGCAAATTGTCCGAACTCCTGCGGTGTACACTGTACAGTTCGTTCATTTGCAGTAAAAGCAAGGCAAGCCGCAAGACTAGGTCGCGGCGCCCGGCGGCGCTCGATGCTTGTTCAGCCCTCATTTCCGTTTTCGAATAGCCGGAGTGAGCGAGTGCAGGCAGTCTGCGACAGGTCTGCGAGAGTGTACGTATAGGTATGTAGAAAGAACAGCTTTGGGCACGTCACATGTAAAAAAAGAGTGCCGCCGTAGCCGCTGTCGTGTGTTTTCGTGTGTTCGTCGTCAACGCCGAGGGGTTGTGCAGCAGCAGGATGACTCGTCTTGACTCGAGGTACATAGATGATAATATACGAGTGCGATATATCACAGTCGTCGCCGACGAGAAATTGATTGTGTGGTCTGTCGGTAGCAGCAGCAGCGGCACTTGCGTAAGCCGATATGTGCAAAAGCTCTATCGTGTCGTGCGCGGCCATGCCGGCTCCACGCCCCGGACGCTCTCCAGAATTACATTCGAATTCGATTACTTTTCAGCTCGCATTGAGCACTTGAATCGGTAATGGTTTCACATTTATTCGCAAGGCTACTGCAGCTGGCTCACTTGTTAGATAATTCTTAGCTGACTGAAGCTATGTGCAGCTGCGTGTGTCGTTGGTGTGCAGGCAAGAGAACTGTCGCGGCTCCAATTACACCAATCAATTGGTACAAGCGCCCCAACTCTCGTTTTCTCTCTCTCTCTCTCGCTCTCTCTCGCTCTCTCTCGCTCTCTCTCTCTCTCTCTCTCGTTCTCTCTCTCTATCTCTCTCTCTCTCTCTCTCTCTATGACTTCTGACTCAGTCTATCATGCATGCTTGATCAAATTTTTCAAGCATGCATTTTTGTGCACTGTTTGTCGCTTCATTAGTTTCGTCCGTTCGTTCGCTTGATTACTCTCGCTCTATACCACTCCAAATTATTCATTCACTGTTATCAATTAGTACAGTGTCGTATGTATGCTTGCATCTCTTTAACTTTTTGTTTTTTCGGTGCTATTACCAGTCCGATTAATTACTACTGAGTCAGGCAATTTAACCTTATTACATGATATTCGATTATTTGTTCCGTTATAGTCATGGGGGAAAAAGAACTGATGCACAAGCGACTTCGAGGTATTGCCCTCAATTTTCAAACTCGAAATTTTATCTCTTTTTTTTCTCGATATATAGTTTGCAGTTTGTGTAAAGAAATCTTTTATATTTTTATATTTTATATTGGCATATTTATATTGATAGCTCTTTCATGAAACAATTAATGATTAATTAGTAGATCGTGAATGTTTTAATAAGAAAAAAATTAATTCATTAACTTTACTTTCTTTTAGGTATTGAAAATCTTCATATTGGGACAATTCATTTAATAATTTTATACATTAAATTGTAAACTAAGTTTTTTTTTTTGATTTCAGGTCCTGGTTATTTAAATCAAAACTGACTTTCTCCACATCCTAGATTGGAGATTTTTCAAAAATCAGATGACATAAAATTATCAGTATAGAGAAAATTTTGAACAGTGAAAGTACAATTAGCTTATTCATAAATTGTGTCCTGGAAAATTTAACAAAATGAATACTCAGGCATTACAAGCTTTTTTGGATAGTAATTCTGTGCCAGGTTCAGCAGTACCTGTTGATTTGTTCAAATTAGCTAGAAATATAGTTCAGAAACAACGTAATAGAATTGGCAAAGGACAAACTCAATCATTTTCAACTACTAAATTCCGTCTAGTTCTTGATGGAGAATGTTGCCTTGATCGATTGTATGGTGGTTATTTTTCAGGTAAAATATCTCACTTTTATCATATAAAGTACTAAATCTTATTAAGGTCACTTTAATGCTTAACTCTTATTTACAGACTGGGCTTGTGGTGGACAATGGAATCGCATGATCCAATTTCTTGCAGTCCTCATGCAACAAAGTGAAGCAGCAGGGTTAGAATTGGCTGTATATTTCAATGGTTCTATAGAGACTTCCAGGAGGTCAGACTGGATTCAAAATCAGCTAAATACCAGACTCAAAGCAAATAATGTAAGGATATTTATTATCTTTTATGTATGTGTACTTTTATTTAACTATTTGTACATGTTTAGGTATTGAAACATGTTTCAACTAAAGGTACACCTCCACCAAAAATTTGGTGGATTGCTCCAGCATGTCTAAAAACCAGTTTGAGAATGGCTTTGAGGCATTTGAATGTAACTGTTGTAAGTATTTTCTAAAATAATTTATAGGTAACATTTGCTAACAAAAATACAAGATGGATTACATGGATTCTTTTTGTAGCTAAGCAGTATGGATGATCATCATCAAGAAGTTATAACTTTCTGCAGAGAAAATCACTATCATGGTCTTATTGCTGATGATTCTGAATATGCTGTATTTGATCCTCCTAGATATTTTTCTTCCGAACAGTTGAAATTAACATATAAAGTATGATGCTTGCTTTAAATTTTCTTTGAATTGTGTGATTTTAATAATAATAAATACTTTTTCAGGGTTCTCTTGACACAAAAGAATACTTTGTTAATGAAGTTTTACAAGGATTAAATCTTCCTGCTGAAAGATTATGTATTTTTGCTGCACTCCTTGGAAATTACATTTTGAATGAAACTGATTTACAAAGTTTTTATAAAAAATTGAATCCAAGTACAAACAAGATGGATATAGACCAGACTGTGCGAGCAGTTGCAAACTTTGTTAAAGATTTATCATCTATTGAGTTAGATGACGTTACACAAAAAGTATTTGGCTCTCTAACAGATTCTAGATGCTCCAGGTTCAAACAATCTGTTCAATACTATGTAAATGGAACAAAGGATGGTTTTTCACACTACAAGCCCATCAAGCCTACCAAAGGTACATTTGATATCTTTTAAATTATTTTATTTGCATGTTAATGTGTATTTCATAATCAATTTTCATTTATAGATACAATCCAGAATGATCAGGCCAATGCATCGGATGTAGCTCCTACTAATGAAGAGAAAACTAACATGGAAATGGCACGTTTTGCTTCTGAAACAGCTGAAAGCGAACAAGAAAGTTTGAATGCTTACAAAGAAGCGACTGCAAATGCTACAAAAGCTCCGGAAATTGTTGTAGAACCGCCAGGTGTACTAAATCAAGGTGATACTGAAACTACTCGGCCAGAAGAAGACCACAGTAAGAGAAAAAACTTATTTGTTAAAGCATAAATAACTTATTGATGAACATTTTTTTATTTATAGATAATGGACACACAGTAAATGGAACACACAATCTCTTAATTAGTTCATCCAGTTCAAGTAGTAGTTCATCAGCCACTTCTCCAGCTCATGTCACAGATTCTGTTAAACAAACAGAAAAAAGTACTACGGTTCCAGCAAGTGTACCAGAAGTAATAAGAACCGCATCAGAGAGGCATCAGAAGGGGTTGATGTCACCTTTAATATATCAAATTCTCACTGCTGGTGAGATTAAATTGCCAGTCTTATTAGAAGATGAAAATCACAGAGAATTCCCATCAATCCATGTTATATATAGACCCGTTAGACAGATGGTCTATGCCATTCTTTTCAACATGCATCATCGCCTGTATTTAGCCACTAAGAGTAAAGAAAAGGGTGGTTAGTAAATTGATTTCATAATTTTTTCAAAAATTTTGTTAATTTGGTAATTAAGTGTACTGCATTATGCAGAAACTGACAAAATTGAAGTGCCAGATGTCATTATCAAAGAATGGGTTTGGTCCAAAGCAAATCCATTTCAAACTCCAGAATCAGTCAAAGCTGAACAAATTGGTTGGGGTGTTCCAACCATTCAGCGATTATGGTTTGGGTGAGCAAATTGTAACACAGTTTATTATAATCGATTTATTTCAAGAGAAAATTATTAAGTAAATTATCTTAATTTTTAATACTTAATTTTTAGAACTGGAATTGATGATAAGAGACGTCGTTTACGCGGATTTTTAACCTGCATGAAGTCTGATACAGCACTTATGTTAAATACTGCCTATGTGCCACAACATTTATTGGTTATGGCTTGTGTACTAAGGTAATAATTAGCTAATTTAAAATTGTTCGGGTAATTATTTTAATTTTCATTGCAGACAGTCATTAACAATCTGATATTGATTTTAGATACATCATGACATTTTCTGATAAAATAAAAATTTTACGACGCCAGGAACTAGATGCCTTTATTGTTCAAGCATTTTCGCCTGAGCTTATGAACGCTCCTTATCTACAAGACTTGCAGGTATCACATTCATTAATCAAGAAAAAACTCATCGGTTTGTTAAAATAGATACTAATTATCATTTCGGTTATTTAGATATCGCTTGTAACGACTCGCGGAGTCCAATTGGCCAGTTTATTTATGGCTGGTGTGGAGACTGCTCTATTAGCGAACGATGCATGTGGAGCACCGATTCCTTGGTTAATGTGTTGCCCTTGGTTGTACTTCGATGGAAAGCTCTTCCATCATACACTTGCACGAGCAACGATCGCTAAAAATCTGCTGGAGCTCTGCGGCGGTCACATTGAACGCGTTGTCAAAGTCGAAAGAATAAGAAAAGCTATCCTCGAGGGAGTTAACGTTGTATTCGCCAGACCACCTCTACCCGTCCCACCAGGTAATGCAATATTTATGGTTTATATTATATTTGTAGCCCTTCCTAAAATTCTAACATATTAATACGATTATTTGTTGATGTGTCTTCGACTGGAAAGAAAGTCAATTCAACAATTTTCGTTTCTTATTATATTTTACTACGATATTATGACTCCTAAAAGTTGAAACATTACAGTTTTTCTCGAATTTCATTGACAATTGAGTGTAAAAGTTAAGCAGCTTTTAGAGAAATTGTCAAATATTCGTACAAAATCATTCACAACTAAATTTAGAGTGAAAACTGTGAGAAAATAAGAAAAATATGATAGTTAGAATCATTACTACAAACTATGAAACAATAAATAAATTTTCAGCTGGTATTCGAGTAATTGGGCCGCAGCCGATTCCACCAGCCGGTCTGCCTATCTCTGAAACTTTGGTTCGCGGTCGCGTAGGAAACGTGGTTGGTGGGCCACAGCGAGGTGGCTTGATGCGTCGACCAGTGCCTTCGCGTGGCGGTCAACTTGAAGTCGCCGGTATAGTTGTCGGTCAATGGGGTGCTAACTACGGTCAACCCGGTAGATTACCACCTCAAGGTCCAACCACGTTACAGGGACCACCACGAGGACGACTTCCGCCACAGGTAGGCCAGCAAGAGCACGAGCTTTTCTATTATTATCATCACGGTGCTGGCGCTGGCGCGTACGTGAGACAGCAAGTCTATGGCTCGGGTGATGCCGAATCACAGCGTCTCAATTTTGCCAGTCTCGAGCTTACTGTCCCACGGTAGTTTCCTTTTTGTCGCAGCAACTTCAATAACTTATTTTTTCCTTTTCTTTCTTGCCTGAGCATGGAGATATTTATTTTTTCTGCATGATTTCATTAAAATCCAGAAAGTTATTGAAGCTAACTGCCGATTTTTAATAATGTGACTTGGAGAATTTCAGTCTAGCGCAGTCGCGACGCTAAATTGTTGTGCTCATTGTGTTTCATTTCCCGTGGAACTCGTCATTGGTGTAGTGTATAAAAGAAAGATAATGATAATAATAACGGAACAATTTGTACTTGAATCATTATGTTCTTGGGTGTTGGTTAAACAACTGTCAGTGTCACGCTCTAATGCACGTTTCTCATGCATCTGTTTTGTAAGCATATCATTGTAGCGCTTGAAATTTCATTATAATACATGTGAACACAGTCTAATAAAGATTTCGTATTTATTTAAATGTTGTATCTTATTGTTATTAATTAATAATTACATCATAATGCACGTGATATCTAAAATTAATAACGAATACCCAAAGCATTTACTTAGTATCTATAGTTATCTTGAAGTCTGTTTCGTTCCTCACTCTTGTATAAAATTAATTATTATCACATTGTACGGTATGCATATAATTTTTCTGATCGAAATACGAATACATTGATGTGTAGAAAAAAAGGATAACAATTATAAATAAAATCAATGAATTAAAAACAGGCGCACGAGGTTATAGCAAGACATAAAGAATACTGAGCCAGCAGATTTTCCACTTACAGGTGACATCAATCGGTGGCGTGAAATACGGTATTCCACGAGGACTAAATCCAATAGTACCAGGACAACGAGCCACCTTTCCAACACGAGGCAACGGACGAACGTCGGTTGCCGGTGCCGCTGGTCGCGGTAAAAAGACGCAAATGAAGGTGCCTACTGCTATTTGATAGAATATCATAACTTATTATAAACCGCCATCCGTTCATAGTTCTATAACTACTTTATATAAACACCGCGTCTATATTGTATCTTTAGGCTACCACTAAAAAGAAGGCTCCCATTAGAAAAACGAAAGATAACGAAAGGTCAAGAAGAAACGACGGTGTTGCTAGTGGACTCTCGTAAGTGTATCAATTTAAGCTTTTCCCAACGAGGAGAAAAATTGAAAAAAGTAAAAAAAATTAAGCATTGAAATTTTGATTTAATTAATAAAAGACGCGACCGCGACACGAAAAATGTCCAAAACAGCTCACACAAAATTTCGAATCTTACAGGAATACATTTGCCTATCTTAATTTGAACCCGAACCAATTTGACGGTGCATTGGATAACAGAGGTCAAGCTGGAATGGCCACTCTTCATGCCGCACATTTTAGGGCGGCCTGTCAAAATCTACACGAAAGCTCATAAAATAACAGAATCCGCGCATTCGCACCGGCTCACTATAAAACAAAAACATTTGTGAGTTGCCTTCTTTTTCGAAGTTTTGTGCGAGACCGAGATCAATATTTGACTATGATGCATAGTGCTCCACGTGCTAAAAAGAAAAAAAAATTACTCCCGAATATGACTCAAGACTGTAACCAATTATTTAGTTCTACGTCGCTCAAGACGTTGACACTGACAATCGTTTTGTAAGAAGTAGCCAGCGACTTGTTGCACGTAGAACTACGGCGGGGCCAAAAAAAATTATTATTGAATAGCGCCGTGAAGAATTAGACGCGTAATCCATCTCACGACTGTCGACTAACACAACTCGTGTCCCTCACTGCCAAAAAAAGTATGAGACTCTAAAAAGAAAAATAATTGTATACGAGAGATAAAAAAAATCGAAAGATTTTATTGCTAGAAAGTCGTGCTTATGCTGATGGGCTGCTCTGCTCGTTTGATAAAAATACCAACGTGGAAAATGTATTCTGACTGATTAGGAGTATGCATAACAAATGAAAAGATGATATGTATGTGCGTGCGCTAATTTTACCGACAAAAAACGAGTCGTCAACTGCTGTAGATGATTAATTATATAAACTTAAGAAGCGTGATTATTTTTTTTACGATGAAAATATATATTTTCCGGTATTATATGAAATGCTCACCTCGGTGGTCACGATAGCTCATTTTCACATTTTTACTACACATTGAATGCCCATCATCCGGCGGCGCAACTATATGTATATACACGTTGCGCCGTATACACGGAATGAGCTATCGACATAGCAGTCCGAGCGCTCATGGAGACTGATGCTTTTCATATAAGTAAAATATATATATTTATACAGACATTTAGGTTAGAGTTTCTCCGTAGATTATTATATACGTAAGTTATGCGTATTCTACGCAAAAAGAGGACGATGATAACGACGATGATTATTCTATAATATAACCCACGGGTAGAATTTTGCGCTCATGAACGAAGGACCGATTATGAATTGTTTTACCAGTGGAGAAAGTGAGAGAAAATGAGAAAACTCGAGAAGATGATTATGCACTAAAAAGGAGTGTGTTTAAAAGACGATGTGATTATAGTTTTACATACGTACGCGTGATATATAATGTAATAATAATATGCGTAAGGATCTGTGTTCACGCGGACGCCGATTCGTGAGATCGATCCGAGATCGCTCGGCTTCTGCGCCCGTGTGCCGCAGCGTCACTATATACATGAAGATATAGAAAATATATATTTATTTGCATTTGCGTCTGGGATATTTTTGTGATTGTGTGCGTGTGGGAGTAAGAGATAAAGATAAAGCTACCGCTTGTTTTTTTGTATGTACCATTTGCGAAGATATTTTTTTATCCAATTACGCTGATTTTTTCGCTGCTCTGTCGTCGCAGTGGACTGTTACAACTTTTATTTTTTTTAATTGCTTCAGTTTTAACGAGCTATCTAGAAAATGTAACAAACACTGCGATGTACGAGAAGGCGGTTAAGTATTGTCATTATCGAGAAACATTGTAATAGAAACTTTGGATACTTTTTTTATTGTACATACCCAAGAAAAGCAAGCGAAAAGTAGCAAAGACACGATCGTTGTAAATAGCAAATACTCTTAGGTGTGTTGATCACGCACTAAGCTTATAATTGTGTTGCTTTGATCCAAACTAATCTCGAACATTACAATGTTGTCACTATCGTGTGCCGAAATTTTTTCTTCTTTCATTTCGATACCAATTAGAGAGCAGATCGATTCGTAGAAAATATAAAAATGTAGCAGCACTAAACGCGATCTATGAGAATGTGATTGTGAATATGAACGTAAATAGTGTCGAGATGTGCAGTGAGCGAGTAAGGATAAATAACGTATATTGAGTTAATATAGCGAGAAGTGATAAGTACAGAGACAATGCTATATTTTTGTAGATTTGTTATCGCAACTAAATGCATTAAGACAATGAAGACGAAATAAAAAAAATTGTGTAAAAAAGAAGCTTAGTGATGATGTTAGTTCGCGAATTCGGAATATAAGGGACTTAAAGCCAAGAAGACAGGCAGACACAATTTGTGCGCAACTTCAATAATAGATTTAGAGGAAAAAGTTTTACAAAAACTAAGAACAAAGTCAATGTCAACGGAAGCCAATTTGATCTAAATATTAGACATACTCTCGTGATTTGTTGAAAAACACGTTCTCTAAACTAGATTTAACCGAGGACGCACTTTCAAAAATCTGCTTCAACGTGCAACAATAAAAAATGATTTCTACACTAAACTAAAAATCATAACTATGTCGAGATACATTTTAAGTTTATGAATTAACGAGCTAAAGAGTCAGTCTATGTAAAATCCACCAGCAGCGAAACTATATAAATATAACTTATAACCATTCAGCTCAAAAGTGTATGCCACTTAACGCTTTGTTGGGTAAACTGAATCGTGAATGATTACCTTCATTCTTGAAATATAAAAACGAATCTCTTGATGGAACTTACGATATCAGTCAAATAAAAATTAAAAACAGTTCAGATGCATGAGGCATTCATCAGTAGCAGTGGCACTGATATTATATAATTGAATAAACAAAAAATTTTAACAAAAAGCAAACGCAATAGTAAACAGAAAATACACGACAAAGATGAAAACAAAAAAAAGAAACAAAATCACGTATTGATGAAATTCGTGTTTATTGTAACGATAATAGAAAAAAAAAACAAATATAACAAGAAAAACGTTTAAGCAAAGCGCCTTGGTAGCGCATCATGCTTTTCACTAAACGCATAGAATTAGGGGCCCACGCACTCTGCCTATGACCGGTCGTGCAAAAAAATGAAACAAAGAAAACTAAATCATTCAAATGATTGTTCGTTTATACTTATAATAAATTTCTAATATTATATAATACATACATGTTAGCAAAAAAAAGAAGAAAATAGAGAGAAAAAGTAAAAAAACTTGCAATAATTTACAATGTCGTTTCGCGACTTATCAAATGTATAATTTTTCTTTTCACTGTATCCTTCGTTTATTTCATATATGTACTAGCTATCGCGGCACAAGTATCTGTCAATTTTATATTATTCAATAATCAAAAAAGCATACTTGTTTTTTTCTTTTTCGCTTAATAGAACTTTAAATAGCTTTTTATTTTACTTAACTTTGAATGTTAATCAAATTATTATTGAACAAAAAATGAATTGGTTTCAGACAAGTTGTGTTTGAATATTTACTAATATTTAAACGCAATATTTACTAATGAATATTTACTAATGAAATACGTACTAATTATAAACATAATGATAATTGTAATTATAATAATGAAATATTGCTACAACTTTAAAAGTACATTTGAGAGTTGACCGGAGTACTTGCAACAATGGGCATTAAATGAACAAAGCGCCTTGAATTGAATTATTCGACGCTCTCAAGAACAATCGCTACTTTTTTATAGCTTATTTTTTCCTTTTGTTGTTTTTCTTTTGTCGCACTTTTGGAGCGATATATTTTCATTACCACGGCTCACTACTTTTTATCATCTAAGTTTTCACGTAATACATAGCATAGGTTTCTGCTTATGTGCGTATATATTTATCAAGTATAATAACAAATATGGTAGGATTCACGAAATATATCTAATTAAAGAAAAAAATATATTGAAAAAATGAAGAAAAAAAGTAACACTTGATCAGTAATTATCGATGTAGTTAAAATATAACGTGGGCCCTATTATTATATATTCTTATTAAATATTATATAACATATATTCTCCTATTATTTCTTGTCTTAGCTGAAAAAAATGGTAAAACAATTAAAATATTTCAATCGATTAAAAGTATAAAAATGTGCATGCGCAAAGTAGTTTGTGTATGCGTTCACTGACTACTTTGATATTATCTATTATATTACTTGCATAGCGCATCGACACCTTACATTTTTCGTTGATAAACAATTTGTTTATAGCATATTCAATTTTTATTTAACTAAGCGACTATTATTGTCAAAAAGAATAAAGATTTCTTTATAAATATAACTTTCTGAAATATAATCGATTATTTTTGATTATGTGCATCTATTAATATTTTCATGGTATATTTGCCTGTTTGCCACGCCAAATACACGATTTATTGACTTTATAATATGAATTCAGTGTTGAAATCATTTCAAATAAATGTTTACATGTACAATCTGATGATAGTACCTTGAAAAATTTATAATTTCACTCGATCTAGAAAAAATGATCGAGCGCACATAATTTGCAAAGTGATAAAATAAAGTAAATAATCAATTGTGTGTTTCTGCATTTGTATTGCAATCGCATCATTATAAACATATTTCGAATAATTCACCGTGTAATTTCTACTGCTGTAAAGATATTATAATCCCATCTGTGCCTAGTGTCCAGCGGAGCTGATTCTGTATAAGTGTTCTTCGTATTAATTACGAAAAAATAAATTTTTCTCGACCATATTTCCATTTTCGATAAAGCGAAGGAAAAGAAATGGCTTTTTAAATCAGTCAGTTTGTTACTTTCTATGTGATTGATACAGAGAATCAGTGCTAGCGAAACACAAGGCAAGTTGAAAAATTATTATCGTTCTCATTATACACGAGATGTCACGATAAAGTAAAAGATAAAGGTTCATATTTGGAGCTTAGATAATGATATACACTCTTAGTGGCAACTATATTTACTAAAATAAAAGGAAAAGGTATAAATTATCAAGAAAATTATTACTAACAAATCAATATTGAATGGAAAACGCACGTTGATGGCTACTGTAATGAAGTAGATGGACAGAATCGCATTGATATTTGATGTATGAAAGGTCTGTGTTGAAACAGATACTCATAATAATACGTAGCGTTAGTATTTCGTCGAGATACGATACCCAATTAAAATTTCAAAAAGTAGATCTCAAATAAAATTCATGAGGTATTCGAAATCACTTGTCGATTATATAAAAGGTTATTTTATGACATTCTTTGTTTCATTGTGGTTCATTGGTGCGCACATGAAAAAGAGGAATATATGATTCTTGTTGGTTTTCTATTTCAAATTAAAAATTGTAAATCCTGAAATATTTCTTGAAAATAAACTACAAGCGAACTAATTTGCTTAAAATTTTCAACTGGGAAGGATTCGGAAGAAAAACCATTGATATTTTGGAAAGTTTGATGATTTATTAAGATGTACTGTCATGTCATGAAAATAAAATTGAAAAAATCTTAAGTGGCTAATTTATTGTATTCAACAAGAAAACTATCATTAATTAATTTCTTTTTGCTACTGATTGATATACTTTTTACTAGAACAGTAATAAAAGTTTAATTATCTTTGAAAAGTTTATTTTTTAGCTTATTCAAGTGTACCTCTACAGCGTTTTAAAAGAACAGTTTTTCAAATAACAATAACATTGCAGCTTACTTCTTTTATTTGCATTATCTTCAAAAGGACACGTATTAATTGTAATAAATTGAATTTTTATTACTAAAATTATGTTCATTTTTATTCTTAAAATCATTTGAATTATATTTATTACTAAATAACCCAATAACAATGATAAACATTAAAAACTATTCATTCTTCAAAGCTTATACACGATTTTAGCTCTTCTGTAGTGTTAAATAATAAAACCTTGTCACACTACTGTTTGATTTATTTTAAAAAGTACCAGAACTATACAAATTTAATAGTGAATGGAAGATCTCCAGCTGACAAGCTTTGTTTCTAAAAGGTTTTGTAAAATTATTTATAAAACATTACGATCTGTTTGGCAACCAGAAGAAAGTTACAAAACATTGCAGCAATGTACAAAATGCGGCAGCTTTTGTTTAATATAAGGTAAAATATTTTTAAAACATTGTCAAAACCACTTCTTAAATACTATTGAAATGCTTAAATGGCTTTTTCTTAAATGTATATTATTATTATCAGCTGAATGCAATTAAAATATCTACAAATAATATTCCTTGTCATCCTGGTCTGGAAAGTTACGACAGTTTATTGGTGATCTGAGTGCTGAAAGATAGCCACGTACTCAGTTGTTTAGTGCTCATGAAAGATTACTAGTTTTTGTAGACGATATTTAAGATTTAATATTCGAAAAGTGTATCGGTATAGCTGGCATGAATTGAATATGAATTGATTGTTTGAATTATATTAACATGAAAATAAAAATCGACTGATACCTCAATAAAGAAATTACTTGAATTTTTTTGTTCACCGAAGTTTGTTATTTGTGAAGTCCAGGTCATTTTCTCAGGAACGTCTGAGGCAGACGTTATCTCAGGTTCTCTATTTTAATTTGCGCAACGACGTTTGAACTGGGACGAGAGAATTGGAGAGATGAGTGCTACTAATTTCGCGAAATCCCGATAGTATTAATTTCTTTACTACAAGAAACTTCCAGCGAGCACCGTGACTCAGTGGAATCGGGTTTTGTATGTGAATATTTTAGACCTTGCTGATAAACTCACATCAAACAAAAAGATTTTGATTTAAAACGACGCACTTCTCTTATGGTAGCATATTCGGACTATGCTGCAATATTCTACTAAGACGAATTAAAGTCGTGTCGAAGTAAAATTAAAGAGAATGTTTCGACTTACTTTTCTTTATTGGTTGTATACAATAATTCCTTTGCACTGACATTTTATTCCTCTTTACAAAATTGGTATAAATTGAGATCGAATCTGTAGATTACGGTAGCCGGGAGACTGCTTTTTTCTACTCGCGTATATGCGCCCTTTTAAACCCTGGGGGTGGCTGAAAGAAAAATCCCTTTTTCGACCCTTTAAAATTGAGAAGAGTGGAAACAACAGCAGTGTCCTAATTGGCTGACTGAGATCTTTCCATTTTTGTCTTTTGTTTTTCGGGCCCTAATTGGTGCGGAGGCGTGGAGAAAACCGGGGGCGTGAGCCTCAGAGTACGTACCCAATCTTGAGAGATTGCTCTACTAGTCTCATTTTTTCCTCTATTTTCTCAATTAATATTAACTTTCTTAATTATATAAAATTTTTATGTTTTAAGTAACAACATTATTTCTTTTATTACTTCTAATTAGCATCTATGAATGAATTTCAAAATCTATATTTTTGGCTTGTTATTCAATAATTACAGTTTTAATTAACATTTTTTGTCATTAATGTTTCGAATTAATTGTGAGCATTAATATTATATCTTGTACAAAAATTATGGATTTAGATATTGTTATTTATTCTTTTTATTTACTGATTTAGCCATTTTATTCGATAAAGAAAAAAAATTTGTACGAGCTCTCATAATACGATGCGAAAACTATATTTCTAAAGAAAAAATACGTGACAGATTTGAACTAAATGGAGTTTTTAAAACATCAATAGAAAAAGATTATAAAAGTGAATACTTAAAATTAACTTTATTCCTCTTAGTCAGCTTATAATTCTTAAAAGAGCTCACGTTAGACTCTCTCTCTCTCTCTCTCTCACTTTCTCGGAGTCTCAATTACATCTGGATAAGCAATGCTCTCACTCCAAAAAAAAAGTAGAGGAGTGATAGCAACACCATCTAACAAACTCAGTAAGAACATGACAATTATAAATTCTTAATTGAAAAAAAACTTATTGTGAATAGTTAAAATTAAGGTGCGACGTTACATTTACATCATGAAGGATATAGAAAACTATTATTTTTAGAACTTTTATGACTTTTTAACTTATTTTTGAAACTTTTGAATGACAAGTTTTCTACGAATAATATCGGTTAGTAAAAACTTAAAATTTTTTAATCACGAGTACCAACATACCTTCGTATTTATTAACGAATAAATAATATCGTTTGCTTTATCTCATTAAATCTAGGAAATATTTAATGCATACTAAATTTTCGAATTTTCAATTTCGCCTATAAGAGTTTTGATCTCTATTCGTTTATTAAAATGAATGTGAAAAAAGGATAAATATGATGAGCCCGCGAAGGGCGCCATAGACATTAAGTCCCTTTGTCAAACAGTGATGGGTGCCAGGATGCCGTATTGAACTATTTTATTCGTGATCTGATTGGCTGAGATATAATCACGTGATACACAGCTGTGCCATGGTAAATAAGCATGTGAAATGGGTGGCGGTCTCGTGGTCCACCCCATCCTCACTAGATGGCGTCGGACAGCTATTTGTATGTACAGCAGGAAATTCACTCGTTGGATATATTTAGACGTAAATTATATGAGATTGCCGATCAAACGATGTGAATAGTTCTACATATCTATACCAATTGCACAGAAATCCAATCAGATTATTTCAATTGGCTTGTGTATGTGTGAACGGAGAAACGCACAGACATTTTCTTAGTTAGAAAATACTAGAATTAAAACGTATTTTAGTTGAAAAATATTAATACATACGATTTAGAATCGATTCAAAATTCATGTGCAATCTATGAGTTTTACAATCTATTTTTTTTAATGGGAACTGTTTAATAGAAAAAACTTGCAAGGCAATAGGCTCTGTACGAAAAATTTTACAAATTATTATTACTAATGCTCAATTTACAAATATTATAAATATTATTTATATATATATATATATATAATATTTACAAAATATAATATTTATATTTTATTTTAATAATTTTCTTATTTTTTTTACCGAACTCACTTTGTTTTGGTATGACGTTTCGTCAGCAACTTTGCTGACCTCTTCAGGCTAATTTCTCACGTTGTCAAATTATTTAAGGCTAGAGAATGTTTCTTATCGCCAGTCAAGTTAAAATTTGAGTTTTAACTTTCTGTAGCCTTAAATAATTTGACTACGTGAGAAATTTGCCTGAAGAGGTCAGCGAAGTTGCTGACGAAACGCCATACCAAAACTAAATGAGTTCGCTATTCACTGCCTTTCCCTTTTAACATAAAAGTATAAAGGTGGAATCAACTTCTTAGTTTCATCGAGAGGAATATTTTTATCAAATGCTACATCATAAATCTTTTGTCGTCTTTTGTAATACATTGAGGATCAGTCGGTTTATGATCTTTAACACAGTTAGAACAAATGGGAGATTTGTCGTGATTGGGACAATGCATAACTGCATGATGTTCAAGACTATCGCAATGCATGCATTTTGCTTTACCTTTACAAATTTTATTAAAATGACCAAAAACAAAACATTTGAAACATTGTTTGGGGTTTATAAGGTTCAGTATTATATTTTACACATTTTTTTTTTCAATGTCGCTCTATTTATGATCCATCAGTACTAATCAGCGACAGAGGTTTGCAATGTGATTGAGAACAAAGCACATGATCGATGTATCGATTAGCAGGGACTAGGAATTGAACCCGGGCTTACCGGGTGCGAGTCCGTCGCCCTGCCGACCGAGCCTTGCATTATATATTATTATTGCAGGTCTGTTACAAATTTTAAATGAATATAGATTTAGGGGATAATCCTTTTACTTTTTATTCACTTGATTAAGCGCTAATTTGTATGTGAGGGTTCTTACTCATACTTTACACGCTGAAAAAACGCTGCACACATTCTACTCCCTTTGTACAATGTCAAGAAATTATTAATCAAATCTCCATTTGTTGGCGTCATTTTATATTATAGATTTACAATATTTCTTATATACTTTTTATATATTTTTTGTGCCTTTATATTGATATTTATGTATTATGCTTACGAATATACTGTATTAGATGTTATATCCATCTCTTTTACCGTATTATAGGCGTTATCTACTTGTTTTGAAATATTATTTCTACGAATGTGAATGGACTCAATACGGTAACTGTAAAAACATTTACAGTTACAAAATCAGTGAAACGTTCGAGAGATTTTATGAGACGTTAGATTTATTATTTTTTATTCATTGGAATTTGCTCTCGCATCTGGATTAATTTATTTAACTAATATGAGATCCAATTGTTTTAGATACTACAACATCTACAAAGCAAAACATACATCGTTGTTCACATATTATTGTTACAAAGTGCAAATATACAACACATTCATTACGCAATCTGTGTAAATAACTAAGTTTACTTTAATAGCATTTTAGCTTCGTCTTGACTTCTTGCCGGGTGCAGACAAAAACTTTTAAAACACCGGTAGAATTTGCTGCAAAAAAACCACTAGTTATACCGGAAAAGTCGTAGAATAGCGGATAAGTTAAAAATTCCAATAATGAATTCTGTCTCCGAAGCTGAACTACCATAGGAAGGCGCTCTCCTCGTTCTTCATATTGTACAGCTTCATCCCTACTTATTTCGTCACAGTCGGCTGTTAACTTTTTGGCGAGATCGCGATTACAAAGCTTCCGAGCCCAAGCCGATCGATCTAATTTACTGACCTGTGAGTCCTTGCCGTCGCCACTGTACGTGCCGACCAAAACTTTTAAAGCATGTGTAAAATTCTCTGCAAAGAAAAAGAAACCACTAGTTATACCGGAAAAGGCGTCGAATAGCGGATAAATTAAAAATACTAGTACGTGCTGATTAGGATTATGCGATTAGTATGGTTGTCATTCCGAGAGGTCGAAAATTCCTCTGCCATTTACGGTCAGCTCTACCGAACATTTAACTTCCTCTTGTTAAATCTCGGTAAAACCTCTTTTATTTTTTTCATTATAATTACAGAGCTAAAAAATTCAATCTTCCATATTTACATTGAAATTAATGAGATACGAAAGATTGATGTTTCTAGTTTGGCAGTTTTTCCACGATTTATAAAATTGCGTATTCCTAGTTTCACAAATGGCCATGACATTTTGTTAACAAAGTCTTGACAATAAATTTAATAGATTTGTTCAATAATTTCTTTATTTTCCATGTTCACTTCAATTAAACGCTTTATTTTTTATTATGTTAATTATAAATAATATTAACTGATGCATTATATCTATCTTCAACATAAAATATTACTTATTAGATAATTAATAGTTAGTATAAATAAATTTTTTATTTCTTTTTTGATAAATATTTTTGATAAATATTTATCAAAATATTTATGAATATTATTGAATATTATTTTTTTTTAATATTATTGAATACATTTATTTTTTTTCATAAATATTATTGAATATATTTATCACACGAGCTCCGTTAGATCATTAAAAATATTGTGATATCATCTTAAATTTTACTTATTTCTGATTCAAATATTATTAATAGTAAAGCATTAAGCTGATCATCGGCAATTGTTATATTAAAAATAGTTGAAATAAGGTTTAAATATAAAATGTAATACATGGTCTCCTATATAGAATAAAAAAAATTAATTATGCCCTTTAAACCCTACACAGGACTTTACATAGAATTAAAAAAAAATTATTTAAGCAGAATCTCTAGGTGATAGTTTATGGTAAATCTAAAATTCTTTTGATTAAAAAAAAACTAATTTCGAATCATCTTAAGAGTTAAAATTAAGTAATATGAAGATAAATTTATATGAAATTCAATAGTTCCAGTCATTAGTGATACATATAAGGAATATAATATTTTACTTAATATTGAGCATTATTATAAATATAATTTATTACAAATTTTCTTTTGAAAGTAAAAGTTTTTTGCTGACATAACTGGATTTAATTTTAAGAAAGATGGACACAAAAGCCTCATCTTGTGATTTTATAGTCTGTTTATGTTGACAGCAGAAGAGCATCTAACAATGTATTAAACTTCGTTGCTATTTTATTTTATTTTTACATAGGAATATCAATAATGCAATCAAAAAATTAATTATATACATTTTAGTTTTTAATTATTAATAAATATATGGTATAGTTGACAATCTGTTTCTTTTAGTTAAATTAACCCTAAATAAAAAAATTTTTTTTAATTTATTTTTCTAACATCCGCAGACTCGCGAACTAATGTGTGCATTAGTTTCTTTCCTACTTTTTATGAAATTGTTTAAAGTAAAAATCAACAAAAATAAATATAAAACAACGTCGGTAATGTAAGTCGTTTCTATATATAGTTATCGAATAAACGAAAAATTTGTGTTGTTCCGATCGTCTTGAATAACTTGTTAATCAAAACATTTGTCTAGTCATCGTTCTTTATACTAACTATTAATTATTTAAGCAAAACAATCATTTATGGAAAACATTTTTTAAGAAAATTATTTTTGGTCCTAGTTTTACCGGACTATAATTTGGGAAATTTGAGTTTAATTTCATTATAAAGAGAGTTAAAAGAAGTAAGAATTAATTTGATATATTTGTGCGATATAATTTATTTTTGTATTATTGACATAAATTACAACAATTTTGATTACAAATAAATAATTGCATAAAAAATGGTCTTGAACGTGCAATGGTAAAATTGAATAGCCGAGTGATTACCGAAAGCTGTCCGAAGTCTTCAACCGTCTTCGAGTGTGCAGACTCTTGTTGCTACTTTGCTCCGCCCATTGGTTACGTGCACAAGTCTGCTACAGAGCATACACATGTTCGCTTCCCCTTCTCTCCATGACACGCACATTAGCTTCTCCTTCGTTCTTTTAGACGCATGTATGGTTGATCTCCGTTCCCTACTGAAATTGTACGTCAGCATGGACATTTTGACTACCAAAAGCGCTCGAACCAGCGGATTGATTAAGCCGCTCCCCAGCATTGCAGTCAGTAATCAGCATTCAGGTTCACCGTGGATTGTCTGGAAGTATATACCATTATTGAAAAACTATTGCAAAATCTCAACTGTGGATGTGATTTCACCAGAAAAACATACCGCAAGAAACTCACAGATGTAGTAATGGTAATACCATATGAAAATCAATTAGATGCGGCTGCGCCTCTTTGGTATCGGTATTGGCTGGCTTGCTTGCGGCTTCGCTCCTGCAACACCCACCGCTCTCAATGGATGATCTTGTTTTGGGGTATAAGCAACTGTGGCGAAGTCTCTAAAAAAATTAAGACCTCGTTTTGTTAGATACAACAACGTCTATAAATTAAAAATATATAATCTTGTTTTCATATTATACGTTCTCATATTGAATCTAACATATTTTTAATTACAAAAATATTGATTTCGTGCTTGAATCATCTTAAGAGTTAAAATTAGTAATATGAAAATAAATTTAGATGAAATTCAAGTTCCAATCATTTATGATACATATAAAGAATATAATATTTTACTTATTATTTTATCGTAAATCTAAAATTCTTTTGACTAAAAAAAAAACTAATTTCGAATCATCTTAAGAGTTAAAATTAAGTAATATGAAGATAAATTTATATGAAATTCAGTAGTTCCAGTCATTAGTGATACATATAAGGAATATAATATTTTACTTATTATTGAGCATCATTATAAATACTATTTATTACACGTTTACTTTTGAAAATAAATGTATATTACTGACAACTAAATTTAATTTTAAGAAAGATGGACAGAAAATCTACAAATCTTGTGATTTTATGGTCTGTTTATGCGGACAGTAGGATGCGATGACTGTACCTGCTTGTCTATATATATACGTGTAGACGACATCAACATTTAAGTGTGGAGTATGATTTTTTTTATGAAAGCATGATTTTAAAAAGTTGAAATTTTTATCTTAAATTTTTCGTCAGCATGAGGGTTCTAGTGTTTATTAAGTGTTTGAAAATATTATTTTCAGGCATTTGAGTGTCAATATAAAATCAACTATATTGTTGAATTATTATTAGATAACAATACTTTTTTAGCGTGTTAACTCTTTACAAATAGATTTTTTATTAGTTTAATTTATTTAATTGTCTTAGTTTTGTCAAACGTTGAACTAACTAAATAAACTAATGTATTGCGTTCGCTAGGCTTTAATTTTTAAGTTATTGCAGTATTCTTTTGAGTTGTTAATATCTAAATTGTTGATTTATCTTCTCTTTTAGAAGCAAACCAGATAAACGTTTTCATGCAAGAAACTTTGGGCTTTGAACCACAGTAATCAAATCAACGAGCCGATTTAATTCGTGATAAATTTGGTTTACATAAAGTGATTGTAGCTGTTACATCGTCAGGGAAGGTGAAACTGTTATATCAAACTTGAACGATAGATAAACTGATTTTAATTTTCGTGTGACTTATATTAACAATTTATTATTATAGCTGTACGGAGTAGAGTCAACGAAAGGTGAAATAATTTGGCAATCACGAGTCAATAACATCAAAGGCTTATCTCAGGATTTTAACAAGATAGTTTTGTATGTTCAACGTGGAAGTAGGCACTTGCCGCATTCACCTCGGTGCGCATTGCTTACAACAGGTAACGTAATTTTTAATTTTATCCGCATTTTCAATCGTGACCTTTAAAGTCGACGTAAAATTAAGAGTATTATTAATTTTGTAGACCACTGGAAATGGAATGATATACACTTTCAACCCAATAAACGGACAGCTACTGGATAGACTGACAAAGTTAAATTACCAAATCAAGCAGTCAATTTTGTTACATGCATTAATCGATATTTTTTTACGTGGTATAGTTATTTTGGATGAGCACGACCGAGCGCACGTCTTTCCAGAAAGTGCAAGCGCTGTTGCAACTTCTGCTGGACGTACTACTTACATCTTCACTGCCGACAGAAAGACTGGTGTATTATCCGGATACTCGCTTACTTATAGCAACTCGCAGAATCTAATCGCTCGCAAGGTGTGTAAAACTATTTAAAAGCTTAAAAGCTTCCATAAAGATTGTGATATATTTTCAAAATTCATTGCCTTCGTTCAGGTATGGAAATTAGTTTTCTCGCCAAAGACACAACGGATAACACATGTCGTCTCAAAAAGTTTAATTGAACGTGTTTACTCTCAGGGTCAAGTGTCGAGTGATCAGTCAATTTTATACAAATATATCAATCCAAATCTGGTTGCTATCGTGACTCAAGGAACAGGTGATGCTTATAAAAGTTAATTTATTACATCTATAATAAAAAGGACTTTGCGAAAACTATTTATGTTTACTCAAAATAATGCTTATAAAAGTTAATTTATTACATCTATAATAAAAAGGACTTTGCGAAAACTATTTATGTTTACTCAAAATCTTGTTTAATTATTTATAGATACTCTCAATTTGTATCTTTTTCATGACGTACCGGGATCAATGATTTTCTCCATCGTACACAAGAGAACCAAGGGACCAGTACATATTGTTCATTCCGAAAACTGGGTCGTTTATAGTTACTTTAACGATAAAAGTCAAAGAACGGAAATAGTTACGTAAAGAAGCTACGGAAAGAATTGTACGAGGGAAAAACTCAAAGCAATACTACAAGTAAATTGCTTAAAATAAAAATTGTTACATCCATATCAATTCATATTTAACACTAACAATAATAATTTTATGTTGTAGTTTTCTCATTATTAACTAACACAAAGTTACCTATTGTGGAGAGGCAAGCTTTTATATTACATTTGTCAATTGATTCAATGCAAGAAACGATTACAGAGAAAGGAACTCGCAAACACATCCTAGGTGAATAATTTAATTTAATATTGAATTGTTCCACGATTTAATCTTCGATTTCAAATATTTCAACGCATTCTGACGGCATAGTGCCGGCACTGTGTTATCTGGGTGCATATATAGACGGTATTCTGGACAGTGGACCGGATATATTTTTCAGAAACTTAACCTTCTATAGTTCTCTAAAACACGTGTAGTTAACTAAAATACTTGCTGGTTCAGCGCTGATCAATTTTTCAAAAAGATTAATTGATTATCTCGACCAGAGGTATATTTATAATATGGTAAATGTTTTATTATCTAAGCTTATTAAATAATACCGTTTAACTTTCTTTTTTTTTAACGTTAACAAATAACAAGCTTATTATTGATATAACTAAGGTTATGTTTACGTGCTGTTATTTTATTTATTATTTATATTTATATAATAGTGATAAATAATAATATACTTTCATTATCTTATTCAATAGGCAACTTTCAAGATTGACAATCTCGAAAAACCCGGACTAGAACAGCCTGTAATACATCGTATTAGGATAACGCTTGCTTCTTGTAATGTTCGATCCTTAGAGAAAGGTAAATCTATATAGATTTTGAGAATAGTAACATTATACATTAAAGCTTCCGTAATTGTAAACAACTTTTGTGTATTTTTATAGTTTGCGCCGAGTTGCTCGGACGTGCTAAAAGGCAAAAATTGAAAGTAAAAGGACCCGTGCGTATTCCAACCAAAATCTTACGCATTACAACTAGAAAAACGCCATGTGGGGAGGGGTCAAAAACTTTTGACCGCTTCCAGATGCGCATCCACAAAAGAATTCTTGATCTAAATTCACCATCTGAGATTGTCAAGCAAATTACCAGCATAAATATTGAACCTGGGGTAGAAGTGGAAGTCACTATTGCTAATGAATAATTTTTATTATATAAGTTATTTATTTATATAAAACTTATGTTTCAATAAAACAAAATTAACAGAAATATTGATCCTTTTAATTGCATTATCTTTTACTACACATTAATCTATTATCTAAAATAACTAAATCCTACAATTCAGTACAGAATATTTCATTTTAAATAAAGCTTGACAAATAATAAGGTACATTAATGCAAAATATATTAGTGGATGTTTAATTATTGTAAAACAGTTTTCTATATAGAAAAAGACGCAAAAGCTGTGTTTATATTTATTCGTAAAATTCATTCTCCGCAGATTCATCTTTTTTTTTCGTCATTATTTTCTCCACCACTGAAATTATCCATGCCTTCATTTTCTGCCTCATCATCATCACCAGCAACTTCAGCATTTTCAAGTTCAGCTCTTTCCATTTGTTTTGCCAACTCGGCATCATCAGTTGCTGTTACAACTTTAGGCTATAATGAAATTTGAATATTACTTGTATTGCTATTATTGCAACGAGGAGATAATAATAGCAATAAAAATATATACTCACAGCCATTTGAACATCAAAATGACCTCCCATTGATGTAATTTTTTCTCTTATAACTTCAATATCATCATTTAATGCCTGCAAACCATCAGTTTTCTCTAGAGTAAATGTAGTCATAACATATAATGGAGGCACTATTGATTTTAATTCGAAGCTCTTCTGTAGAAAGTGCTAAAGCAGCTTTTAAAGCAGCTTTGACAGCATCTATGCCTTCATAACCATAACAAGCAACTTCAACATCTGCTTTTATCTTTACTGATTGAAAAGTTAATTTCCTCTTGATATTATTCAATAAAACTTCTTTTGTTTTCTCATCTAAATCACATTCCGCTAATATAGATGGATCCCTACAGTAAATATTTGTTGATTATCGCATCACACAAAAAATATTTGATTTAATAAAACTTACCATACTGTTTGTTTGAAGAAGTCATAAGCAGAAGCTTTCTGTTTTTTATATTTTTCTTCAAAATACCATGCTGTCTTTTGATAGATTTCTTTTAACTGTTCATCAGTTTCATAATGTAACAGTTCAGCAACATGTCTCAGAATGGAATTTACTGCTTTTGTTTTTGCATATCACTTTGTACATTTTTCAACATCTTCAGGTGATACTCTTTGTTTACTTAAATCAATGTAACCTGAAAATGAAATCAATTTATTATCTATGAATGCATAAATATTTATTAAATAATAATTGATTTTATATGTAGATATTGGAAGAAATTATAAATGACTTTTTTTGGCATTACCTTTTTCTTTGTCAACACGAATAACAACAACTGGTTCTGTTTTGCCTACCCTAATTAATTTGTTAATAGAGCTAATACGTCTCCTGGATAACTCAGAAAGTAAAATCATACCCTCTATGTTACTGTATTCAAGTAGATGCATATATGCACCCATTTCATCTATACTATGGACATTGACCATGACAACATTCTCCATCTCGAGATACTTTTCTTTATAAAATCTACACGATAAAACCATTTTTTCTGTAAAAAGCATACGATTATTTAAATTACCTTGAATTAAACAAATTAAAAAGAGTAATCCATCAGTAAAATTATGTTGTATCCTTATCAGAAATTGTAAATTTACAATAGTATTAGACATAATTTTTACATACAGTATTCACGTACTGAGTATAAATTGAACAAATTAAATGAATATTTACTTTTGCTCCTAAACATTAAGCATATGCATAGTGTTCAAATTGGTTAAGTTCATAGGTCAGCTTGATTGAATGACGAAAAACAATGACAATACAGAAACTATGAGTCGTAAAATTTAATAAAACTTACAACAATAAATTGACACTTTTGCGGCACTTATCCAAACCTAGTCGAAATCACACGGGATTAAAAAAAAATTGTTAATAATCCATGTGTAATCTTGACTGCTGACGACTGATACAACAGAGAGAACATTATCCAAGATCTGCTCTCATAGCACACACATTGACTTGATTTGGATTCGTGAAATTATACAGAAAATGTATATAGAAGAATCATAAGTTACAATATACATTGAAAAATGATATTTGTTAATACCAAAGAGTAAGAATACACTTTATTTAAAAAATAGTAAATATGTTTAATAACATATTTAAATTTACCGCTCACTAACTATGCTTCATTTACCGTATATATATATTAATACCGACGCACCAATATCCACCGCTAGGAGCGCTGAAACTATATAGTTAAACTACAACCGTAGACGTTGATGATTTATTGTCCATTTTAATGTGTATTACTGTAGAAATTTACTGTAGAAATTCGCATTTACTATGATAAATGGCTTTTCTCCATCATAAATTACTTTTAATATAGTACAGATTAAGCCTAGCGATTAGCACTTTGACATTAATCCGTTTTTGGACATTTTTTTTAATATTGATAATAGTTAGAAACTATAAGGCCCTCGCCACACATGTGCATACGCGCGCGTACGAGGGCGTACAAACGCGTACAAATCGCTAAAAATTTTGATAGTGCCAACAACAGAAAGTTACTACTATTCCTCGCATGCTAGTCCAGTAGGGTTAGCAGAGAAACTTCGAGAACATGGATGTAAGAGCCAACTCCGAGATTATTGTTGGAATCGCTCAAGAATAATGTCAGAAACATTATCTGATACCCAGCGCCTTTTTTTTCGGAGCTTTTTGCACCAAAAATCGGAGAAGGTGAAAACACGCCAAAATGGGCTGTTTTTCATCACGTTTCTGCATATTACTTGTGAAATATCAAGTATTCGTTAAAACTTGTAATAAGCAAAGTTGTAGAGCGGGAAATTTCCGACAAAATGGTGTATTTCAAAGTTGAAAAATTCCATTACCGTCCGGCGCAGCGGCCGAATAAAAAAAAAAACACGAAAAAACGGCCTATTTTTCGCAATCGAAAATCGAATTGACAATTTCGACGAACCTATAACATATTACACTTTCTGAAAACGTCTTTTTTCAACGATCAAATCCGTGAAAGAACGACATCGCTATCTTTTTTAGTTCTCGACTTATCGTATTTAAAAATGCGATATTTTTAACGCAAAATAGAGATGACAAGCCGGCCGATGACATTGTCGCCAATTTTTGTCATCATTGTTAGAGCTTTCAACTACTCTATTCCGTAATTTAATGTATGATTTTTAATTATTAACCACCCCGTGCGACGTTTTCTTTGAAAAATTCGATTTTCTCCTTAATTGCAAAATGAATAGGGCCGCAGTAGTTGACTCGAATGGAAAGCTTGAAAATTCCTCGGAAAGTGCTTGGAAAAAGGAAACTTTTGGCGCTTTAAACGTTCGATTCCGATCATTGTATCCAAAGTTATGGACTCTCAAAGTCAAGCACGTGTACGCGGTTACACAACAACAATTTCGCGATGAAAAAAATTCACTCGTTTTCCTGTGGGCTTGCACTTGCCACGAACATGAAGATTCAATACTCGACCCTGCTACATTTCTTTCAAATAAATCACAAAGGGGAAGCGACGCACGCAAAATTCGCTCGCCGACGGCCGAGGCGCGGTGGTGGGGGAACCTCGGCGTCAGCCAGAAAAATGAGTCGGCGAGCTAAAAATCGTTGCGCGCTCTTAAATTGAACATATCTCCGTTTATTTTCATCCGATTTTGACGTTTTTTCTTTAATTTAGTATAGCGAATCGAGAGGAATCTAAATAACCCATTTATTTGTCCCTACGATACATTACTCACCGGCGGTGAGTGGGACTAGAGTTTGTAACATTTTTGGTGCGATATAATAACATTGTTTATAAAAATAACGTACCGACACATGAACTTACTTTCAATATCTAAGTCGGTCAATTATTTTTGCTATTAGTTCATACACTCTTACGGTCCTTCGGTATTTAAATCATGACATGAAATACTGAAATTGTAAAAAAAATAGTTTATAGTGTTATGGGGAACATGAATTATTAAAACATTTCATTTAGAGTCTTTTATTAACATAAAAAATACAAATGAACTATTAAAAATAAGTATCACTCATTCAAAACGCTTTATAAAAATAATCATTTATCCATCATTTTCGCTCGCTTTTGTTGCAGCAGTCCGCTATCGGAATCATTTTCACTCGCACTCTCTCGCATTCCATTAAAACTATCATCATCGCTATCATCGCTATCATGACCGTCATCCTCGCCACTACTTTCGTCACCAGAATTATCGGGAATAGCTTCGTCATTATCATCTTGCAAGCTGGAAACAATGTTACAGTCATCGTAGTCTATCTCGTTTGTCTCGTTTGTCTCGTTAAAGTTGTCGTTGTCATTATCTATTAAATCTACAATGTCTGCGACTGTTTCAACATTATTACATGTCTGCCCGTGACACCCCCCACAGTACTCCGAGCACCTTAAACCGTGTTTAACGCAACTACATCTTTTGCCACATCCTTTCTTGCACTTACAACTAATGTCCCGAAGAAATTTTTTTGGAACAAATTCTGTCGGACCGTAGATAGGCTCTAGACGACTATTTTTCAGTGCCCAACCCCAATCTTCAGGATTTAGATCGTTACCCAACCAATACTGAACTTGTAAGTAAACGCGGTAAATATGCTGGATGGCAGCTGATTCAGTGGGTGGTAGACGAGCTAATTGAAACGATTTATTGCTAGAATTTTTCTTGAAGAGTTTATATCGTAGCTAATTCAAATTTACATCTTTAATTTGTTTACTATACATTGAAGCAATTATTAATAGACCCGAGTTAACAAGATCGGTTTTATTGCAGTTTTTATCATTGAATATCAAAGATTTTTGGAATAGTTCATGTCTATCAGAAAGTAATTTAATAAACTTATTTTTACCGTAATTAAAGAAGGCTGAGGTCGTATCGCACCCAGTCATGGCATGTATAAAACCCAATAAACATTTTAAATTTGGATATGCAAAACTTACAGAGGTATACAACGCTTCTTCAACTTTGCCATTACTTGGCTTAAAATGATAAACTTTTTTATTACTATTAACGAGTAAAGATAAAATAATCAAAATATCCACATTCTCAGCTACTATCACAGCTGGGGTCGTATCTGTTGCCATTTCAATCGCGGTTTCAACGATGAGTCTATCAGCATCTTCATATGCTTGCTTTGTTATGTAACCGGCCTGCTCTAATTTAACGCGTAATTTTTCAATAAACCTTTTTTTATTATTTTCGTTTGCAAAGAAAGATTCCTGAGCGACATCAGCTATCATATTCAATTCGAAATTTATTGTTGTGCAGTATTTTATTTGTCTGCGCTGTCGCTCAATAACTTTCGTAGATTTCCCTTTGGACTCCGGATACCCATCGAAAACTACATAACTATTTTTAGAAAATTTTTTGAGGAATTCTACGTAGCGATTCATTACTTCGTCGTAAGTGACGTCCTTTGGCCATACAACCTTATGCATTAAGAGTCCACCGTCAATCACGTTTATACAATTTTGAGGCATTTCATTGACTGGTAAGAATGATTCGTACAGTTTGCATTTATTTGTTTTACGAAATGAACCGTTTTCAAAGAGAGACAAGGGAAATGTGGACAACTCGAAATCAAAGTAGCTTCGTAAATCTGGGTTTTGATTCATTCCAACAATTATTCTTTGATAAATCAAATTGGAATTAATAATTACCTCTTTACCATCTATTTTTACAGCTGAAGGGCTTTCCAAAGAAACGACTCTATTCACTCGTTTAAATTTCAAGTTTCCGAATGTTCCACCCACGATGCTATTCATTAAGTCATAACCGATTTCCGCTGTATTGTGAACGTTCACTTTATCATTCCCCTCTTTGCCGGACGTTATGCACGTTATTTTATCTGAATTTGGAAAGGGATTATATGTAATAAAAAATGCTACCATTTTTTCGACATCTGCAGCATCGCGTTCGATTCTACTCGGTCGAGCATCTACGTGTTGCTCTGATGATGCAAAGCTTACATTATAAAAAGATTGGACTACTTCTGTTAGTGCAGCTGAAGATGGCATATTCAAAATGAACTTGGCCAGGACCGCGTCACTTACGCCCCTTCCGCGCGTTAATCCACCCCTAGTCTTCATGCAACGCATCAAGATCTGTTCGATCGCCATGTCACTCCAAATTCCGCAATAATATTTTTCCGAACGTCTAATTGTAAAATACCCCTTATCCACAAACTTTTCAAATTCGGCTGCATCCATTTTGTCTCTAAGTTGGTACATATCTTGTAAATAGATTTGGGAAGACTCAGCGTACTTAAAATACCCTGTCGCGTGAAAAAAAGGCAGCATCTTAAGGACAGTAGACAAATGTAGTTCCCAATTACCGGATCTCTCGGTTTCGATGAATTGTTTAACTAAGGTAACTGAATCATAATAAAGTCCCCAAAATTTAGCAGTAGGTCCCCTTTTTTTCAAATTTTCCAGATGATTAACAAATTTATCATGAATTTTTATAAAATCTTCATTTTCAACCGTAGATCGTCAATATTATCAAGCATTTCTGTGATTAAATTATCTTCATTTTGCGTTAACTCTAAAGAAGAATGAATTATTCGACCCAGAGCCAAATGAGCAAGTGTGTGTCCTCTTACGGCTCGACTATAAGCATGACCATCTAAAATTTTGTCTACTGAGTTTTCGGCGTAAATTTTCGTAAACAGATCTCTGATACCGCTGCCTTTTGTAAAAAATTCAATAGATTTTAAATAAGAAAAAAGTAAATGCAGCCCGCCCAACCTCACGTGCATGTGTGAAAGCTCGCCTCTATCCCGACAAACTAGCAAAATTTGCTTAGATTTACGAAATTGTGGCTCGTCAAATGTAACAAAAATATCCTTTTGACCCAACAGAATACGTTTGTCTTCAGCTATTCGCAAGGCAGTGTATAGAGTTTCATAATTGCTTGATGGATTGTTAATGAATGGGAGAAATCGAACTTTACTTTTCTCGTATGGTTGATGTTGGGTTATAGTCTCCATAAATCCATTCCACCCTTTGAAATCATTCGGATATTTAATTCTACCAAACAACCACAGTAAATCTGTGGCGCGTAATTTAACTACGCGATTAACTTCTACAAATTTATTCAAATCGACAACTTCCACGTTCTTTAATCCCTTTTGACATGCGACTTTTGAAATATATTGTAAAGCGATTTTACCAAATTTTCCGACGTCGATTGATTTTGGTAATTTTGCCAATCGTGGCACACGTTCAACTGAAGTAACTACATTACCAGGTGTGAGAATCTCTATGCCGCCTTCTACGTGAAAAGTATTTCGTCCGTCAATTGTCCGTACGTCGTGGTCAGCATTGTCAAATACCATCTGAATGTAAGCGTCGCTATAAATATCGGATTTTTCCTCACTTCCCAGATGATTCAATAACGAAGCTTGAAATAATCTAATTTCATCATAAGATGCACAAATGCCTGCTGCGTTCAAAGTCTGTATGAGTTGTCGAGAGCCGTACAGTTTATCAAACATAGCGCCGAGGCCGATCATGATAGGTGATAGATATGATCTTGGACGAGTAGCAGAGATAATCATATGTGCTATAGTTACAATTAACGGCTCAAAATCAAGAGGTTTACGTTTGCTCTTTAGGATAATTTCTTCTAATAAAACGCGTAGAGAATTGGGTATATCAGCATTAACTTGATCAAGAAAATTTTCCGGCGCAGGATAAGTATGCGTATCGTAAACTTGTTTTCGAATATCTTGAAAAATTACTTTTCCGGCTGATTTACAAATACTTTCACGCTCTTTCTCTTCATTCAAGGTTTTTTGTTTTGCATACCAACTTTCAGTTAAAATCTTTGCGCCGGCGTCGATGAAAGTGATAATATGACCACATTTCGAAGGATGTATGACAATATCATTACCGAAAAATGTGTACAAATGTTCTTTCAAATATTTCACGTCTACGTCACGGTCACCATCAAAATGTTGCAAGATACTTTTTAAACAAAATTGACATTCTTCTCGATGTTCCATCATGTACGACGCTATAAATTGAGCAACTTTAGCAGTATGAGACTCTTCTGCCGAAGTCTGAGTGTTAGTCTCATAGTGAAATTGTTGTAAGCAAGATTTATGATATCTAGCTTGAACTTCAACTAAATTTGATACAGATTCGATACGACGTAATACTTGTACAGTTAATTCACTTTTTAATATACCACATCTCTCAATTATTGATTGCTGAAATTCGGGAACGGTTACATAGGAGACTTTCTCACGACGTTGAATAGGCTTTTTTACTTGTTGATGAATAAAATCTTTCGACGCGTCTTTTCCGCAAAAGAAGCAAAGATTGATGTAATCGAACGGAACTGATAACGTCGAGCGTGTGCCATGCGAAGGTGCGGCTTTATTTTTTTCTTTTTCAACCTTTCGTATGTATTGGTCGATTTTTTCTTGCTTGGTATACGACTTTGCGCAGTTTTCATGAACGGTGATAGACGTATTGCGCTTAATATTGTCATGCCGGTTATCATCTCGTTTTTTACTTGCCTCCAGAACTCTCTTCAACGCCTCATCTTTGACCTCGCGAACTTTGGATTGCGGAAGAATTGGTTTATCACACAGTATACAAATGTTCTGCTCCAAAACTGCATCGTCAGCTCGATCGTCAGCCATCGTGCGCTGTATTAGAACGGAACCAATTGATTTATTTACAAACTGTGTTACAATTATTTAAACGTATGTTATTTTCCTACGATGAATGACACATATTATATAAGATCCCGAATTTCACAGTTCGTAAAAATCAAAACATAACTTAGTTTTATCGGCCTAAACATGAATAAATGAGTATTTGATCGCCGCATTAAAAAGAGTCATTCAAAATTGCAATTGCACGACAAAATATCTGAGAATGCATGAAACTACATATAATATTCCATTCCAAATAATTAGCCAAACGATTCAACTCTTACCCACGCTACGAACTGTCTCTCAATAGAATGTGCACGTCCAGACCCCCTGTGGCGACGGCTTTAGGTAGATGGCTAGCCAGGTAGATGAACCCGCACGGAGAGAGCGACCGATGCTACCTTACATACGCCATTTTTTTTGGCTTGGCTTGGTTTGGATTGTCTATGAGAATACTCTGGAATAAAATTTGACAATTCAGAAAATTGATTCGCAATTTAAAAATTATAATGTCGGAATACAAGTATCTATCTTCAAATTGCGATCAACACAAATATAATGTAAATCCATTGGAGCATTTCTTATATTCGGGACTGCACGATAGTTTGCCAAATGAGTACGACAGTTAAAGTCGAATCGCATGTTTGGTAATTGCTTCGCGCACATTACAATGGAACTGAAAGGTATTTACTTTTTATTACTTATATCTTACTTATCTTACTGTAACAGAGTAAATATTCAAGTCAACTTGAAATCGATGTTTGAATAAACACGCGATTAGCAAGGACGCCGCAACGTATGATGCCGTAACATAGAAGCACAAATTGTTAGAACACGTGTCTCCCGCCAAACTCCAAACTCTATTAACCCTCCGTGGCCGCACACCTGGCTATAGCCCGGTACCATAGAGCAGGTAACAACTTACACCTAGCAACTGATGTGCCATCTTTCTTCTCCACAACACAGTCTCTCAATATTGCCGGAAAATTTCGAATTGGAGTTATTGAAAAAATAATATATATAATATACGTTGATTACTATTTTTATGACACTTTTTCAGCGCCTTATTAGAAGGTAAAATTATGAACAATTATTTTTCCAAGCCCATTGTACATGTTTTTCAACGGTCTGATAATAATTGTCTTGATTTAAATACTGAAGGACCGTAAGAGTGTATGAACTAATAGCAAAAATAATTGATCGATTTAGATATTGAACGTAAGTTCATGTGTCGGTACGTTATTTTTATAAACAATGTTATTATATCGCACCAAAAATGTTACAAACTCTAGTCCCACTCACCGCCGGTGAGTAATGTATCGTAGGGACAAATAAATGGGTTATTTAGATTCCTCTCAATTAGCTATACTAAATTAAAAAAAAAACGTCAAAATCGGATGAAAAGAAACGGAGATATGGGTAATTCTTGGCTATTTCGATTGACTTGTAACCCTTAGGTTACGGATTTCTTTTTAATTTGGCACAATTGTTGTACACATAAAACTGAGATTTTTCCCAAATTTTGGAGACGATACATTAATTATATCAAAAGTTATTATCAATTAAAGAAAAATGATAAAAAATTTTCAAACGGCTATATTTTAAAAACTAATAAAGATATCGAAGTCGGATTTTGTTCAAAATACTTATAATGCCTTAAAATTTCGAAATAATTACAACAATAAACAATAAAAATTTTTTTTCGAAAGTTATTAACTTTTTGTTTAAACAATTGCTAATATCTCAAAAAGTATAATTTTTTTTTGAAAAATTCTTGCTCCTACGTATTCCTGAGGATTTTTGCTTTCGAAATCAATCATAAAATTCAAGGGCCCGACATATCGGAAAGCGTAGCCCTAATCAAAAGAAGACGCCTCGGCGTAAGGCTGCGGTAGCGCTCCAGCGGACTCACGGTCGACAGGTACTTTAGCTTTAATCTAAAAAACTAATAAAGATACCGAATCGGATTTGTCATTTCAGATGATGAAAACATACTCTGGAGCTCAAGAGTCCATGGACAAAGGGAGACATTATGTATTCCTATCCCCGTGGAGCCGATGGCGAACCCTTTTCCGTCAATTTAGGAAATCATGAGCAGAGCCGCTTTGAATGTCCGCATTATTGAGGAACAACAACCGCCATCGAACGAAGCATCATCGGACGAAATGCTGATAAATCTCGTCCGTGAACGACCAGAGCTATGGGACACGACACTTCCCATTCAACGGAAGTCAAGAATGAGGATGAGAGATTTATGGGAACAAGTTGGTAGCGAATTGGGCTCGGACGCAAAAAAAGTCGCAAAGCAGTGGAAACACCTGGTGGATTACCGCCGAAGATTGAAAAGAAAGGCACCCAGGAGTGGATCAGCCGCGAGTTTCAAAAAACGCTGGCCACTGATGGATAGTCTTGCTTTTCTTGACAAAACCGATTTGGATACTCGGGAAACGACGTCAAATATGGGATTCGGCAATCTCGGCGACGACGGAATCGGTAATGAAACTGACATGGACTGCTCCGAAGTAGCACCGGTGATGCCAGAGTTTACAACGAGTAGGACTCACAAAAATACGCAGAAAAATAAGCCAATAATGGACGTAGCAAAAACATTAGCGGACGCGATAAAGGAGTCTATGACGAATTTACATGTGCCCGATTTAGAACAAGTTCTTGCTTCGTCGTTTACCACAGGTAGTGAAAGAAGCGAGTTAGATGCAACCGTGGAATTGTGGTACATAAAACTACAGAGCATTAAAGATAAAAAAATTCTCCGGCGACTTATGCGCGACGTATCAAATCTCATTGATGATCGTTTACTACAAATAGAATAGACGTAAATATAAATATAATAAATAAGAACCGTTTGTCTCCATTCGCCAGCCGCGAAAAAAACTCTCCGGCAACTTATACGCGACATATCTGTATATAAATAAAATAGATGTACAAAAATATAACATATAAATGTAATAGATTGTGAATATTTATATTATAATGAAATAAAAGATAAAAATAATTTACTGAAGTTTTATTGAAATTGTTTTGAAAAAATAAGAAAAGCTTAACTGCATTCTCGGGAAAACCCAAAACTTAATTCAAGTGTTCAATTGTCATCGTTTTACCATTATCATTGTCTCTGTCGAAAGACAATTTTATTATTTTACAACTTTAACTACCGTTAATGCCAACGCAAAGGGGACTGATGATGCGATGAATGGTTTGAGTAATTGCAAATAGATTATAGAAACAGATTTTGAAATAAAGTCCAAGGTTAGTTATGCTCGGCCTACCGTTGTAAAAATCGTGTTTAGATAACATAACAATTTGGGCAAAATTGAATAGCGTGGCATCATCCCTTAACGACGTTTGCCCAAAGATAAAGCGGCCGTTGAGGCTTTGCGCCGCGGGGCGTCTATGGGCGCTTGGCCCTTTTTCGTTGCGCCACAAAAAATTAAATAAAGTGTGAGGAGGAAAACTCGAAACTTAATTTGAGAGATTAATTGTTATCGTTTTACGATTTTCATTGTCTCTATGAAAAGACAATTTTATTGAACTTCGAATCGCAAAAATTGAACGATTTTCAATTTACATGAAATAAATTTTGTTTGTAGGACATAACGGCCTATTATTATTGAATTTATTCGGTGATAAAGTCTTGCAGTGACGTCAGCAACAAGAGAAATTTATTAATTTATGAAATAATGTGCAATATAAAATGATAAATAATCCTTAATATTCAATGGTACACAGCAAGTAAATGCGGCAACCTAACAGACGTTTCCCGCGACGTATAGTGTAGTCAAGTATAGTTACTGCGTAGCGTCACAGCATTTTTTTCTACTTTTATCTCTGCGGTTTGATAACTAATGATTTTAGCAGAAAAAGCTTCAGATAAAAGTTGTTCCTTATTATATTATCTACAAAAAAGTCAGTGAAGGCACTATTCTAAAATTATTATTTGATCAAAAAAATCACGAAAACCTGAAATGGTTTACAAAATTTCATGTTTTTTCTTAATTTGCAAGTAAACTAATGTATTTACAATAATGGCTACACTGACTTTTTTGTAGATAATATAATAAGGAACAACTTTTATCTGAAGCTTTTTCTGCTAAAATCATTAGTTATCAAACCGCAGAGCTAAAAGTCCTAAAAAGAACTCGATAAACGCGTGTGGAAGGCTACTTTCCGCACGCCGTGAGAATGGCTTCAAATGGCATTATTGAAAAAAAAAACAATTGATAATTATTGAGATACCAATATACTGAAGCCTTCAACGGAGAACCTTTTGTTCGTCCGCCGGCGGACAGTTTTCCGTGCGTCAGCGGACAAAGTTCTGTCCGCCAGCGGACAAAAAATTTTCGACCGGCGGACAAAATTTTATGAGTTTTGGGTGTCCGCTTGTCCGCTCGAACGTTTGTTCGCTCGCATGTACTACTGTGGGTAAAAAGTAAGATGAATTTGTTTGTAAAATGAAAAATCTTTATTTATTCTTCTACATCAATGTCATCCCCTTCGAAGTAATCCCCTCCCGATAAAATACACTTATGCCAACGTTTTTTCCAATCCTCGAAACATGCCAAATAGTCCCTTTCCGGTATAGCCATCAGCGCCTTCTTCGATTCAGCTCTTATCTCCTCAATCGACTCGAAACGCGTTCCCCGGAGTGGTCTCTTGAGTTTTGGGAATAGCCAGAAGTCACACGGAGCCAAATCAGGCGAATACGGTGGTTGCGGAACGATATGCGTCGAATTTTTGGCGAAATGGTCACGAAGAACGAGTGCAGTGTGAGATGGTGCATTATCGTGATGCAAAAACCAAGAGTTGTTGGCCCATAATTCTGGTCTTTTTAGACGAATTGCTTCACGCAAACGACGCATAACGCTCAAATAATATTCCTTATTAACAGTTTGGCCGGGTGGAAGGAATTCATAGTGCACCACACCACGAAAATCGAAGAAAACTGTCATCATGACCTTGATTTTTGAACGGCTTTGACGTGCTCTTTTCGGTCTGGCCTCGCCTTTAGCACGATATTCGCTTGATTGGTCGGTTGTTTCAGGGTCGTTTTCGGTACCAAACGAGATTTGACTTTTCGTAGGCCCAAATGGTCTTTCAAAATTGTTTTCACAGATCCTTCTGATATTCCGATCATATCAGTAAGGTCTCTAACAGTCAACCGACGATTTTCGAGCACTAATTCCTTCACTTTATTGACGTGTTGGTCATCTGTTGACGTCGATGGTCGTCCGGAGCGCTCCAAGTCATCAACACGTTCTCGACCCTCTTTGAAGTCTTTGTACCACTTATAAACATTTTTCTGCGACATGGTAGAATCACCAAAGGCCTTCCGCAACATCCTCAACGTTTCCGCAGCCGAAATTTCATTCCGCAAACAAAATTTGATGGCACTTCTTTGCTCAATTAAATCAGACATTGTAAAAATCGAAACATGCACTCTTGGTCGTTTGGTAAACACAAGCGTAAATATATTACTGATGATGACATTGACATGAAATTTGTCCCAGATGTCATTCGCAGTCCTACCAACTCAAGAAAAAAAGAAATAGCCCGAAATGTTAAGCCCGCGAAGTTTAAATTGAAAATTCACCTTACTTTTTGCCCACAGTAATAAGAGCACCCTTACGCCGAGGCGTCTTCTTTTGATTAGGGCTACGCTTTCCGATATGTCGGGCCCTTGAATTTTATGATTGATTTCGATAGCAAAAATCCTCAGGAATACGTAGGAGCAAGAATTTTTCAAAAAAAAATTATACTTTTTGAGATATTAGCAATTGTTTAAACAAAAAGTTAATAACTTTCGAAAAAAATTTTTTATTGTTTATTGTTGTAATTATTTCGAAATTTTAAGGCATTATAAGTATTTTGAACGAAATCCGACTTCGATATCTTTATTAGTTTTTAAAATATAGCCATTTGAAAATTTTTTATCATTTTTCTTTAATTGTTAATAACTTTTGATATAATTAATGTATCGTCTCCAAAATTTGGAAAAAATCTCAGTTTTATGTGTACAACAATTGTGCCAAATTAAAAAAAAATCCGTAACCTAAGGGTTACAAGTCAATCGAAATAGCCAAGAATTACCCATATGTTCAATTTAAGAGCGCGCAACGATTTTTAGCTCGCCAACTCATTTTTCTGGCTGAGCGCCGAGGTTCCCCCACCACCGCGCCTCGGCCGTCGGCGAGCGAATTTTGCGTGCGTCGCTTCCCCTTTGTGATTTATTTGAAAGAAATGTAGCAGGGTCGAGTATTGAATCTTCATGTTCGTGGCAAGTGCAAGCCCACAGGAAAACGAGTGAATTTTTTTCATCGCGAAATTGTTGTTGTGTAACCGCGTACACGTGCTTGACTTTGAGAGTCCATAACTTTGGATACAGTGATCGGAATCGAACGTTTAAAGCGCCAAAAGTTTCCTTTTCCCAAACACTTTCCGAGGAATTTTCAAGCTTTCCATTCGAGTCAACTACTGCGGCCCTATTCATTTTGCAATTAAGGCGAAAATCGAATTTTTCAAAGAAAACGTCGCACGGGGTGGTTATTAATTAAAAATCATACATTAAATTACGGAATAGAGTAGTTGAAAGCTCTAACAATGATGACAAAAATTGGCGACAATGTCATCGGCCGGCTTGTCATTTCTATTTTGCGTTAAAAATATCGCATTTTTAAATACGATAAGTCGAGAACTAAAAAAGATAGCGATGTCGTTCTTTCACGGATTTGATCGTTGAAAAAAGACGTTTTCAGAAAGTGTAATATGTTATAGGTTCGTCGAAATTGTCAATTCGATTTTCGATTGCGAAAAATAGGCCGTTTTTTCGTGTTTTTTTTTTTTATTCGGCCGCTGCGCCGGACGGTAATGGAATTTTTCAACTTTGAAATACACCATTTTGTAGAAAATTTCCCGCTCTACAACTTTGCTTATTACAAGTTTTAACGAATACTTGATATTTCACGAGTAATATGCAGAAACGTGATGAAAAACAGCCCATTTTGGCGTGTTTTCACCTTCTCCGATTTTTGGTGCAAAAAGCTCCGCAAAAAAAAGGCGCTGGGTATCAGATAATGTTTCTGACATTATTCTTGAGCGATTCCAACAATAATCTTGGAGTTGGCTCTTACATCCATGTTCTCGAAGTTTCTCTGCTAACCCTACTGGACTAGCATGCGAGGAATAGTAGTAACTTTCTGTTGTTGGCACTATCAAAATTTTTAGCGATTTGTACGCCCTCGTACGCCCTCGTACGCGCGCGTATGCACATGTGTGGCGAGGGCCTAAGAATGACGCTACACGGGTCGACCCATAAGCTGGTAAAAGAAACAGTGGAAGGGCGAACACCAAGATTATTTTGTACAGAACAGATACATAAATAATTAAACAATAATAAATAACAATAACAGATACATAAATAAATAATAATGAAATACGAACAACATACGTAATAAAATATAATGTCAGCTAAACGGAATTATAAACTAGAACAATTACTTATTTTTTTTTCATTTTTTTAGAACAAGGTACAAGTTCGTTTTCATCACTTTCATCTTCGCCTTTACCATCGCTGTCATATTCTACTACAGGCTCTTTTTCTGTTGATTCTTCATTAAATTGGTTTGACATAAGTCCGCGGGAATTTTTCGGGATGTAGCTTCTTATAAGTACGAAATTTCTATTAATATTGTCAAATGAAGATGGCCAATGTTTTTTTTTTCGTCGCGTAGTATCAAATTATGATTATAAATGTAATAGTAGCCGAGATATGGATTTTTTAAACACTTGTTCAGTTTTTGGGTGTTAACTTTTGGGTGTTTAGTTTTTCGTTTGAGTCGACTCTCTCTCACCACCACTACGCTCTTACCGCAGAAGGCTATTTTTTCAATTGCGATTGTGGATTTCGGCTTGCTTTTAATACAAGAAGCTCATATAATTTTCTATTCATATTGCACATAATAATAATAATATTTGCCATGTGCTGGCTATCCATGCAAACAGATTTGATCTACCCGTAATATTATTCATGCTAGATAATTGCAACTTTGGAGTGTCATATTGCAAAACCTATTTGATACAAAACAATAATTTTTTATTTAAAAGTTTTGTTTCATGGCCAACTTTTAGTTCCGCAATAAAATGTGATGAAAAGTTTGTTTTTCGCCTTGCAACAGGCTTAATTAATAATAATAAAAATTATGTTTTTTTTTTAATTATCCTGATTTTATCAAACATATTTTTTTAAATTAAGGTTGGATATTGTAGATCAGGCTTTCTACTTTGCATAAAAAAATCAGTGATTTTTTTGAAAAGTACCATTTTCTAAAAACCTTAACGAAAGTTTAACAATTTTTTAAATTTACTTAAATTGTGCAAAAATTATCAAACTTACAGGATTGAGATTGAACACACTTATTTGTAATGAGTTGAATCAACACTGTAGAAAATATTATAAAAATTGAATGAAATTAACAATACTTAAAAATGAGACGAAAGACTGTTTTTTTTCGGTGATCGGTGTTTTGCACTTAGCATAACCAAGGTAATTTTATAGTTACGATTATCGGATAAATTCTATTTTGTAGCAAATTTAATAACGAACAAAAAACTATCGCACAACTTTTCGCTAAAACTTATAGATTTTGAGATATAACTCACTTAAAAAAGAAAATCATTTCCCCCCCTTTTTTTCACTTATTTCTTAATAATTAAAGAAGCTCACCATTTTGTTATGTTGGAGCATTGATAGGGTTCATTGTTGACCTGATCCAAACAAATTTTTTCCTAGCCTGTACCTTCTACATCCATGCAAAATGCTGATTCTACTGGACTATATGCGGGCTTACTTATATATCATACATTTCCTATCTCTAACAGATTCATTTTAAACTTATTTTTATGTAAACGGTATGACGTACAACTTTTAACGCTGGATAAATATGTTTCTTATGTCTGATTGACTCATACACTATAAGTCTCGAGAAAGTATGCATTATTTCATATATTATGTCAAATATATATTCAAAAAGAACAAGAAAATTATAAATATGAAGGTGAAATCGAAACGGTCTTGTGAGAATTCTTTTTTCCGAAAAAACAAAAATGATGAATTTCCCACATAAAAGTCACCTGAGTGCAAACAAAGCAAACAAGCTTGAGAGTATTTCCATAATTTGGATTTAAATGCAAGCATCGGGAGCACCCGAAGCATCATCTGATCAACTACGTTCAAATCTATTATTGTTTTGTTCGAGTTTTTTTTTTTTTTTTTTATAATTATGCTTTATTAACTAATATAAGTTATTTAGCTACAAAATGAATATTTTACATATTAGTAAACTTATTCTAAATATTATAAAGAACAATTTTTTTTTCATAAATACAGTGTTTGCTTATAACTAAAGTGTAAATTGATAAGATATTCAATTATTTTTTAATAATGCATACGCAGTTCTATGGTTTGATCCCAGTCTTTTGGAGATAGTTAAGTATATATCGCATTACGGTGACATTGGGTTTATATAAAAAGGTTTTAATATCAAATGGCGGAAACAAATTGAGTTTGGATAGAGAGCGCAGTAGTAACATTCTTGTATCATCAAATAGTGGACATTGCCAAACTATGTGATTAAGATCTTGAGTATCTGCGCCGCATTCGCATTTAGGATCACTAATAACATTGATTTTAAATAGGGATTCGTTGAGGCTAATATGATTGCTTCGGCACCTGCATACAGAGGTTATAAACTCTCTTTCGTATCCTTTGTTACTGTACCAAGAAGTGTTCGAATCATCATAGTAATTTTTGAAATAATCTACTCCTTTGGTCAGCCCTTGGTTTTTTATCAGTTTTTTTGTTGAATTTACGGCTGTTTTCTTAAATAACGCCCGGTAATCAGAGTGGGGTATTTGCATGACCGTCGGTAGGAGTTCAGTTGCTTTTTTCGCTGCTTTATCAGCCATTTCGTTACCAATGATTCCTCTGTGTGCAGGTACCCAAACAACAGTCAACGTTGTGCTATTATTGCCCTTAAAGAATTTATCATTTTTCTGCAAAATTTCATAAATATAATGATTGCTTTTTACGGTATTTTTTGGGTTACTTAAGGCTAATATGGCGCTCAGCGAGTCCGAGAAAATCTTAACATTGCGCTCCTTGTTATGTATGGCAATGTCCATGGCACCACTTATCGCAATACATTCTGCAGTATATATAGATGACGCTTTGTAAATACTTTCAGTAATTACAAGATTTAGCTCTGGACATACGCATGCACTACCTACAGAACGACCAGCGTCAGTTTTGCTCCCGTCTGTGTATATCTTAAGGCTATCATCGTTGGCATAGTACTCTTCAAAAAAGGAGTTTGGTTTATCTTTATTCTGCAATATTGCCCCTATTTCAATATTGACGGATATTGGCTTATACAAAATTTCATATTCGTAGCTATACATGGGAGGTAGTGTACTTTTGTAAATTAGATGCTCGATACTGAGTGTGGTTTTTATACTTTCTTTTAAAATGTTCACTTTTTTCCTTTTATCCATTATAATATCAGTGGCACAAGTTTGAATTACTTTATGAGCAATCGACCTCTCATTGCTTAGCACCTTCAGTAAAAAATTTTTGCAAAGAATTTTCGTTCGGTAGAAAATAGTGATCATTTTGGCTTCACTGAGCAATACATTGGTAGGGGTGCTGTTTCTTAAACCCAAAGCCAGTCTAATAGCTGAGAATTGTACTCTTTCTATTTTTTCTTTTTTTGCTTTTTGAATGGGGAAGTAAATGTAGCTGCCGTAGTCAATAATCGCTCTTACATAACTTTTGTAAAAAGTTAGTAGGGTCGATGGATGAGCACCCCACTTAATACCTCTAAGGAATTTGATGATGTTCATTGCCCTGTTTGTTTTTTCTATCACGTATTTAATATGTTTGTCGAAGGTTAATTGGAAATCAAAAAAAATGCCTAAGAATTTAACTGCCTCGCATGACGAAATTAATTGATCACCTACTAGAATTTCGGACTCGCCTGGATAGACGTTATTTTTGTTATAATGGACAAATGTAGTTTTATCTGGGGAGACTACGAGTCCAAGTTTAATCAGGTCGTTGACTAGTTCTTCGATCGCTTTTTGAAGAATGGTTCTGTCCGACTCGGGATCGTTCGTTTTCAAGTAGAGTACAATGTCGTCAGCAAACTGTAGTATTTTCACTTGGGCATTCAAGATTTTAGCTATTCCAGTAACATAAATAAGGTATAGTAGGGGGCTCAGGACTCCTCCTTGTGGGACCCCTTGATATATTCTTTTGGGTATATCTTGGTTTGTTTCAGTATATATAAATCTTTCGTTGATTAAAAATTGAATAAATTTCTGTATTTTAGTTGAGACACCGGATTCTGAAAGTTTGTCTAGCAAAATATCGCTTTGCACGTTGTTGAAAGCATTACTAACATCGACAAAGACTGCTAGTATATGTTCTCCTTTACTTAGAGCATCTTCAAGATGAAGTTTAAACGCAGTTAAATTATCAGCTGTAGATAACCCTTTACGAAAACCCATTTGGCTTTCAGGAAGAACTTTATTATTTTCAAGCCACCAGCGTAATCTATTAGATATCATCAATTCGAATACTTTGCATAAGCAGGAAGTTAGCGCGAGTGGTCTCATTCCCTTTCCGCTAGGTTTTTGAACAAAATGTATATAAGTATCTTTCCATGTTTCCGGATAAGTATCGCTATCGAAAAGTTCATTGTATATATCTAATAATAGCAAGTGATATTTAATTGAAAGATTGTGTAGGGCCTCGTAGTTAATGCCGTCTACTCCGGGAGCCGATTTGTTCCCTCGAGAGTTTAAGGCGACGTTAAATTCAGTGTAATTAAACTGTTCATCGAAAAAAGGGTTATGAGTGTGGGGAGGTAGGCTATGCGGATTTTTTGGGGCCCCGCTGGGGCATAATTTAACTAAGGCTTGTTCAATTTGCTCTGTGTTATTGATACTTTGGTTCGTATTGAGTGTATCTGTTTTAGTCCATTTATTTTTGAGTAACTTAGCTTTGTTCCAAGTGTAGTTAAGATTGGTTTGCAGATTGATAGTTTCGGCAAATTCACGATAGCATCTTATTTTTTTCGATTTGAAAAGTTTTTTGGCCAAAGCTCTTATTCTTTTGTATTCTATTAAGTCGTGTATGTTATTAGTATACTCCCACTTTTTGTACGCGGCTTGACGTTGTCTTTTGATGCGATCACAGTCAATGTCCCACCATGGAACCGGATTCCTGTGCTTTATGCCGAAGAAAGTCTTCTTCTTAGGGGTACTTCGCGCGATAGCACCCTTGACTGTGTTAATGAAAAATTTATATTTATCGACAGGGGACTTGGCGTTATAATCATCAATCAAAAATTTATTATACTCTTCGTCCAAAATTTTTTGTACTTGGGCCCAGGAAGTTCTTTTCGATTGAACCTTAAAAGTTTTTTTCCTATAAATAAATCTTTCTACGTCAATATAGATAGTTATGGGGAAGTGGTCGGAGCCAAAAGGATCGTCTGTTACTTTGACGTTAACATATTGCGCTATGTTCATTGTGGAAAAAATAAGATCAATGTTGGTTTTCCTATGCCGGGCCGTATCAATTCGGGTAAGTGAATTGCTATTATGTAAAAATAGATCGTATTTATCGACAAAATCGTAGAGTTTTTCACCTTGTGAGTCAGTGGTATCGCAATTCCATGCTATGTGATGAGAATTAAAATCACCGACGAAGAGGGTGTTTTCATTTATATTGGAGTTACTGACCAGGATGTCCCATTCTTGGCTCGTTAAATTAATATCTGGAGGTTTATAGCATGCTATGATATTAACAGGTGCTGTGACATTGGTGATTATAATACCGGAAAGTTCTACATATTCGTTTGGCACATGCAAATTGGCGATTATATTATATTTATAAGTCTTACGAATTAGAAGCACGATGCCACCCCCTCTCGAGTGAAGTCTATCTTTACGTACAGTGTAAAAGCATGGGAATTCGAATTTGTTTTTATCGTTAAGCCAGGTTTCAACGCAAACAAATACATCTATGTCTTGTATAATTTTCTCTATTTCCTCTTTTTTATGATTAACGGCGCGCGCATTCCAAAAAAAAAAATACGTAATTTAGTAGGATTGATATTATTTGAACAAGAGTCGGTACCGCCTATAGAGTTACAAGTGTTCATTATAGACTATATTAATGTAAGATCTGCATTTACGCAAGAAGTAATACCTATGATAGTAATTTTGACAATCTAATGTGCAGATCCCTTCTTTACTCGTCATCCGTGTAGAATTCGTCGTTGTTTGATGTATCCTCTTGACTAGTTTTATCTTCTGCAAGTAGATGTCGAACTATCCTAGTGATTCGACTTTTCAATGCAGGTATGGTGATATGCTTGTACGTTTCCTGGAGCATGATGGCCAGTGCGCTGTAATTGGTGACATATTCAGAAGCGAGGGACTTGACGTCGGCGTTGTTCACCTTATAGGAACTGCTAAGGAAATGATGTAGTTTTTCAAAGTCGATGGGGAAGGTAGACGAAGTTTCTTCTGAAATTTTTTTCTCCGCATTTTTTATTTCCGTTTCAAGTTCTTCCGGAGATTCTTTCGATTGCTTGGGCTTCTTTTTTTTATGACCTTTTTTTGAATCATTGTTATCAGGGTTTATTAAATTTTCTCCATTCGTTGTCGAGTTCGATGTGGTACTCCGTGTGAGCGCCCTTTTAGGCGTTCTTAAATTGACATCAATCAGTGGTTTTTTGAAGAGGGTTGTTCCGTTGAATACTAATTCGTTTTGGGTAAGAGTAGGTTTTTCAGATGAGGGAGTGCTTTGCTGAGAATTTACAGGGCTGTCAGCGGTGTCCGATATAATGATATTATTTTTATCTGTGGGGAGTGTGCTCGTCTGTGTGAGTAAGTTACCTACTGTGCTAGATTCTTGGTCACTCAAGTCGACTTTGCAGTACTTGGCTGTGTGTCCTTCTTGCTTACATATGAAACAGGAAATTTTGTCTGTAGAAGTGTAAACATGATAGTGTGTCATCATAATTGATCGTAAATTCCTTCGGCAATTTGTTTACATCATCAGGGTCAATGTATAGCTGTCTGCGGAAACTCATGATATGTTGAAAGCCAGGTTCGTCAAATCCAAGCCTAATTATACTCATGTTTGATTTCGGTGTAATTCCGGCCTCCTTTACCTTATTCAGAATCTCGTCGTGTGGAATGCATGGATGAACGTTGGAAAAAATTACCCGTTTCGATTTAGAAACATAAGGCCTCATGTACAGTGTATTTGATCCAACAACAAGTTTGTTATTTCCTTCTTTTGTCAATTCTTCAACTAAATGTTCACTGTTAAGGTAGCAACAGAATCTGTTCTGTGCAATCTTAGATGATGCCACTATATTTGTAGGTGCAGTTTTAGTTGCAATTGCTTTGAGATAGGTCTTGACTTCTACTCCTTCGATGGTGTCAATAATTATTGCTTGCGTTTTTTTGGGGAATAAACTGCTGCTCACAACATTAGAAAATGATTTAACTTTGACTTTATCACGCTGATTAGCACCGTTGCTTTGTGAACTTAGAGTGATTGTATTCAGGGAGGTATTTTGTTGAGGTTGTTGAGACATTTTGACTTTAACTTTTTCAGAGAGAGGTAGGATGATATAGTGAGCGGCTAAAGCCGCGAGAAGCACTGACAACAACACTAGCCGATGTCACTATCAGGTCGAGAGCCGTAAACACGTCTAACTCGCGCGACTGTCGAAACCGTACTGATTTTGTTCGAGTTATAGCTATCGCTCATTGCGAATCACAGTTGAATAATATAATCGAAGATGCGGCTGGAATTATAATCCACTATACCTATTCATACAAATAGCCCATGAATGAATATAAGATGAGGAGTATAGGCAAAATAAGTCTTATTTATATAAAGATTATTTTGTATAATTTATTAATAACGTTTGGTACAAAATAAAATACATAATCTGTCCTTTACATTATATATAAAATGACTAAAATAAATTACATTGAAGAATTTTTAATCGTGCTGTGTTGTATAAAAAAATACATCATTTAGCCATCTTATGTAAGGAGTATTTTTCTAAGAAATTATAATCAGTAAAAAACTGTAAAATCTTTAAAAATAAATTAAAACACAGTACTTTTGATTTATTTGCAAGAAAAAAATGCAAATTCGAAGATAGAGCAACATTTAGATTAAAATAACGGTTAAAAGGACGTTTTTTTACTTTATAACATCACACTAATTAACATCTAACAAGATTATTTTAAAGTCTTTTTCTATAGATTTTTAACACATCCACTGTTTTGTTTTTCCATAAACTTTTATAATTTCTGGAGATTTAAATAACTGTTTAACAATGTCACTAGCTTTTTAAATATCCTTTTTCTCTATTAAATTACGATTAATAAGAGTGTAAATAATCTTTAGAGAGACATTGAAACGTATATCTTTAGCACCAGATGTAGCGTCACAAAATTAGAAGACGTATTATATCATTATTTAGTAAAGAATTTAAAGTGGAGATAAATCAAACAAATTTTACCCGTAATATATATACAGGATACAAATAGCCTATTTGTAAGGCACGATTTTATGAATATGTTCACTAATATCGCAATAGAAATTAACCCGCAGTGCTCTTACATCAGTTAAGGATTAAGTGTTGTAAAAGAGTAGTACATACTGGTGTAAAATGACCGATATGTATTTTTAAAAACTCTTTTCGAATAAATTTAGTTTCGTTGGAAATCAACATGATATAGTTTTTAAAATTTAAGTATTCGCTAATTTTTGCTAATCATTGGAAAGAAATCGTATAAATTATAAGTTTTCAAGACTTATTTTTAGAGTTACTTTCAGATTAAAAATTAATGAGAATAGAACTGATATTTTGCAAGAAACAGAAATGATACAACATATTTATTTAGAATGTGACATTCACGGAATATAAAGCAAGTGTTAACTTCTTTTTATGTCTTTCTAAAGAATTCATATTTCCGTTAGGTAAAAAAGCCGTTTAAAGTATTAACTTTTCAGTAATCCCATTGTTGTCAGAGTGCAATATTAATCTTTCTAAATGTAAAAGTTTAAAAAAAGGTGTTCTTTTTTTGTTTTTTTATAAATATTCTCGAACCTTTGAATTTTATGACAAGGAATGTATACTTCAGAAAAAACTTGCTTGACGTTAAAAAAAGTAATTTGTTCCATTCTATCAATTGGATGTAATATCTTAAAGTCTCGTCGGGAAAAATTAGCCATGGGTGTGTGCGTATACTTTTGTAACTCTATTTGACACGTGTAGCTGTGAAAATAACTTAGTGTAATTGTATCAATAAAACTTTGGTTATCTACTGCTTTGTTTAAAATATATACTTTTTATCGAATTGTGCAATACTGTAAATGTATTTTGCAACATTCAGTGATCCGCGTAGCATCACGGTAATTAGAACATAGAGAACATTAAATATTCAACATTAAAAGAATATCCTTTTAATATAACAATTAACTTTATAGAATAAGGGAGCAGAAGTAGCTGGTTGCTATCAATCAGATCTTCAAACTTCATTGACTCGAAGGAATGCTTTTTGAAGTAGAACGAACATTATTTGAAGTTCAATAAAAAGACACATTAGGCTATAAGCAAACTAAAACTAAAGATTTCTCATGGATTGAAATCGAGTCGGGAACGCATGGAATAGCGTGCAGTAGTGAGAATCAAATGATCGATAAGTTGGTCCTTCAAACGCACTTGAAAATAGTGCGAGTTGGACGAGCAGCAGCGGACCGAGCGATCAAGCGAATCCGCCGCCGGCTCGACGGACGTCGGTCGGCCGCGCACCAGCGTCAAAGCGCCCGGCGTGGCGTCGGCGGAGGCTCGGTCGAGGCCCTCCTTGCTGTTCGCGCTGACGAGCAGGCCGCCGATCTTCAGCCCGTACGGGTGGGGCATCAGCATGGCGATGGCGATGACGCTGTCGCCGCGCATCGTCGCCTCGAGCGAGACGTCCATCCGGTCCAGGCTCGAGACCAGCACCGACTTGCCGCAGGCGTCGCGCACGTCCAAGTCGGCGCCCAGCCGCAGCAGCAGGCACACGCTCTGGCTGTTGCGAAAGGTAGCCGCGTAGTGCAAGGGCGTCTTGCCTGGCATGTGCGATCGATCGGTCGGCCCATTAGTCGCTCGAGCAGACGGCGAGTGTGAGTCTTACCGCATTGATCCTGGCAGTTGATGTCGCCGCCCTGCCTCAGGATGCTCTCGATGATGGCCCGCACGTCGTCGTAGTAGAGCTCGTCGCTGGCCGAGTCCGTCGATATGGACTCGAAGAACGAGACGATGTTGTGTATCGCGGTGCGGCCCTGCCCGTCCACCTCCATCAAACTCAGAGCGCTGCCGATTCTCTCGGCCGGGACGCGACCCACGATTTTCGCCATGCAGCCCTGTCGGTTCACCGAGTTGAAACGGTTGATGCTGCCGCCCAATTTCATGTAGTTCTCGATGTCCAGGCTGGCGCTCGAGGCTACCAGCAGCTCGAAAGCTGTCTCTCCGCGGTAGTTCACGGCGCTGTTGTCCGCTCCGTTTCTACGGACAGAGCCGAATGGTCTATTCAGCACGTTCGAAAGGCGAAATCCAGAAATGTTTCTTGCGTACGGTGCACTCCATTCGCATTATGTTTCGTGACGCGTGAAAGTTTGGTTAATTTTCCGATGGTGTTGAATCAACGATTTTATGTCCGCTCATTGCAAGGAAATTGATTTTCATGCGCCTTCGAATTTCCGTGATAAAAAAATATTGTCCGCCTATGCCATATACTTAATTGAAATAACGTTGCTTGAGAAATATTTCCCTTTGCACTTACTTCATAATAATATCAAAAAGCTGCTTATTGAAAGGCGCCCCGGAGAACAGGACGTGCAGCGGAGTGTTGCCTTGGCTATCCTTGGCGTGGACGTTCGCGCCGTAGTGCAGCAACAGACAAGCAGTGAGCAGCTTCTGCTGGGAATCGTCGGGATTGGCAAGGTGGCTTAGAGCCAGATGCAATGGGCTACACCCGGAAAATTCGCCGCTGTACGTCGCCTCGATTGGCCGATTCACGTCCACGCCCTGCTCCAGGTACTTTCTCACCAGAACTGCCTGCTTCATCGTGCAAACTAATTGAAACAGTGACAAATTTCGCAGAGGAACTGGGCTGGCGCGACATCTCCACATCAATACTCTGCAAGCCTTTCTTCCTAAAACACGCGCGCACACGCACGCCCATCAATTTCATCTGCGTATAGCGCCGCATGTTTTTGTTTATGCCTGGCGTCGTGCCGCTGAAAACTCATTCTAGACCTACGGCATCGCTGAACAATGGGCATTCTTTTCAGAATCTCTTTTCTTGTGTACATTTTATTTTTATTTTGACACATTGAACAAACTTGCATTTTTTTTTATTCAAGCGTAATGCTGTTTATTATTGTACACGGTATCGGCAAACAATTTTGAACTAAAAATCTTGAAAATCAAGAGAGGAATAATATTTTGTTTTCATTTTATATTTTAAAGAGTAAATTTGTACATGAAAAAGTGCTTATTTTCTTCAGATAAATTCAATTAAATAAGGAAATATCACTTCGTATCTTGTTTTCTTAAAAATCATTTGATGATTGCGAATCATCAAATGATTACTGTATGTTCAGTAGCTACGAAAGAATTGTAAAAATCGATATATTTTTACAGTCGATGTAAAAATGTACGTTGAAGATTTGCAAAAGCCGCATTGATTTTTCAACTCTAAAAAGATTGCGAAACAAAATGTTTCCTCGGCACGTGAAAATCCACCGTGGAAACATTTTCAATCAGCCACGATTTTTTTTTTTGGGAACGTATTGAAAATTGAGCGTTGAAGCTCCCACGAGGAAGGCGCACTTGATAACTAGTACGGGGCAGTCGACTTTCGAATAAAGAGCAGGCAGAGATTGTACCTTTGCCAAGCGTAAATTCACTCCTCTTATCTTTGATCAGCATCTCGATGAGACCGCTGAGTTGCTGACTATCGCTAAAGCCCTCCTGCTCAGCGATCTCGCTGACGTTGAACATGCTGAGGATGTTGCGTTCCTGCAAGAAATGCTTGATCGACTTCTCGCCGAACGAGGAGGCTCTGCTCTTGTCCGCGTTTCCCACCCTGTCCAACTTCGCGCACTGCTTGTCGCTCGTTGCTGGCCCATCTTCGCCGAAATTGTTCGCCGAGAGGACCCGAGACTCGTAGACCAACAGAGCATCTTCCCCGAGATCGGAGTTGCCAACTTGGCTTCCCATGCTCGCAGCGTAGGCTCGCTAAACGCCGGGAGATGCGACCTGTCAGCTTTCGACGACGACACTGAGCCACCTTGATCGATGCGAATGGTCACCTTCATCCTTGCGAATGGGGATTCCGAAGTGGGGGACTTCCGTGCGTCCGAGAGCGTTGCCACGGCGACCAATCGGTTCCAACAGGTATTTTATTTTCATAGTTGCGGCTCGCTATATTCAAACGTCCATGCTTTCCGGATCATTCGTGGTTTTTAAAGAGGCGGGTTATGCAAATGTGTTTCGTCTAAGCGTCGACGACTATGTACTGATAATCACAATTTGGAGGCCTTCCACTATCGGTACGATATAAAACCATTACACTTTTCCGTAAATGGTTAGATTTGTTTCGCTAGTGCACATTGTAAATACATACGAACGCACATTATTTTCGACTAAATAAGTATAATTTGGATTAATGTTGATAATTTGAAAAAAATCAATAAAACAGAAAAATTATGTTATTGAATTCGAATGACTTGTACATTTATATTTCCTACGAGTAATGAAATTCAAGTGTTCGGATAATTTAATTATCGGATAATTAAATTCTAATTGGCTTGGTTTGACTGTTGCCTCCCTAATAAAAAAATGCATTGCTAGGGGAATTTTTACAAAGTTGACTGCATCCATCAAATTCCACGTGTATGGTAACGTCGATATATTTTGAACATATCGGTTTGTTATGTTACTTTCATAGGATATTTACTAATGGTAATTATTTATTTTAAAAATCGGCGTTTTTCATTGTTGACAACTAATTACCATTCAGACTCATTTATCTTGTCGATCGGGAACAGACAGATTTTATATCGTTATTTACCACTTTTTTTGTTTTCGATTCTCGACAAATACTATAGCACTAGCTATGACAAATAGAACAGCATTAGTAATGTAAGTATTTCCAATCATCGTGTTCTATGTGCGTCGAAGTCCAATATAACTTCTAGAATAACATTCGACTATTTCAAGTACGTTTCTTCTCTGTGCCCCTCAATAATTTGCGCCTGCTTGCGAACTCAGGTTTCGAACACCGGTGCAACATCATATGGTTTTCTGATTTCCCTCGAGTCTTCCTCGCATATAGCAATCAATCCAGTCGAATTAGCTCAAAACCATGAGAAACATGACTATGATTCTGGATTTTATTGTTGTAATCATTCGAAAACATCAGTGAATAGGAAGGTATATCGTCCTTCGATTTTTTTTGTGGGCTTTGCACAATAAATGTTGATCAGTGAAAAGTGTGAAAATAGGCCTTTTTTACGACGATTTCCTCATTTCTCTCATAAATATTAGTACTCCGATAGAAATACATAGAGTAAAGTTGTTCTCCGAGAAAATTTCCCACAAAACTCCATCGTTCAAAGTTGCAAAATTCGTTTTCCATAGTCGATAAAATCGGAAGTAAAGTGCAAAACCTGACTTTAGGGCTACAATGCATATGTATCAAGTGCTAGTAGAGCTTCCGTATTATATCGATAGAAATTATTGAGAGAACGATGATCTCGTTTTAATGCGTCAGCTACATTATCGTCGGAGTACATTATCGTTGCTGAATTCCGTATGTATCGTTAATTAGCCGGCATAGCTTGCATTCTTGTAATCGGTTTAACTTCTCTCACCAGTGCAGTTGATATGGTACTTTTCAAAGTGCTATCATTGGACTCGCGTAGTGTCGGTCAAGAAATTTGTCAGACTGTAGAGTATTCTGTTAATTCCATTTATGAGAGAGAGAGAATGCGCGATTACAAGTATTTCCATGGGACCAATATATTTTTTATGACAATAGATACTGTTTCTGTACTTTGCTTTCTTTATACATTAAACTTTATATAGTAATAGCCATTCTTTTGGATTTTTATTTCAGAAGATTCGACGTTTTTCCGCAGAGAATATTATTGTTATAATATTGATCTCAATTACTGAATAATGCTTATTTTCTAAATACTTTTCTAATAAACATATCAGCTTATAACTCAACTTTCTGTCATACAGTGCACACACGTAATCAACTTTAACTTTTTTTTTTAATTTCGAAGATCTGTGTAGGAAATTTAATATTACGAATAAATCATTTACTTATATTCAATTAGTACGAACAATTATCATAGTCGTATATTTCATTTAGCCTTGCGCAGGAAACGTTGCTCGAACAACCGCAATCACGAGACTTTGTAAGACACAGAAAGGTGGTCCTTCACAATCTCTCAATTGAAACCGCTCTTATTTGTGGTGCTCGTCGAATAGAGTGGTGTTTCGTTTATAAATCAAAGCTGATCTTTTTTAATGTAAACCTCTTGACGAACTTATTTTTGTTTGCTTTACTTTTATTCACACTGGTTTGTCACAATTTACATGTGAGTAACTTTGTTAAAGTAGAAAAGGTGCTCGTAAAAACTGAAAGAAAAGCAGTGTTAATTTTCCCGACTGTTACTTTTAATTAATAAAAATAGAAGCGAAAACGACAATACGAAGAAGAAAATGCACAATTGCGCGGAGAATTTTGAGTTTTGATTCGTAACCCGGGAATAAAATAAGAAGAGGAATATAAGCGTCGCAAGTTGCAGATATTGATTTTCGTCGATTGATTTCGTGAAAATATAAAAAATTATGTTAAATATGGTTGATTTTCCTCGAATCTATCACAGCCATTAATGGTCGCTGTATTCTAAATACAATATGCAGTCTACAATGAAATCGATTATTTTCTATTTTCTCAAATTTTATAGTAATAATACAGAGAAAAAACATAAATTTTAGTTCGTTTTTTTTTCTTTTTCAGTTTTACTTTGTAACACGTACGTTAATAATTTAAGCCCGAACAACGTTGCGTCACAAATTATTTAAGGGAAAAGGCTCGGAAGGCGCATTCGCTTCGTCGCGAAAATTTAACGAGGGCTATGTCGTCCGGTAATATCGATAATCGCAATTTAACTAATTACAAGAGAGACAGGTTTAAACAGAATAAACTCATCAGTTCAACTATTTTACACTTTATTACGACAATAATGTACATACGGCGTTTGACGTGTGCGTCGGCCGAGTCCGGGCTAAGTTCGTTCCGTGCGAATTAACGCACATTAGACAGAACATCACCTTACAATTTTTCCCGCGAATTCCGCGAGGGCGATGCGAGTTCACGCATGCAACCGCTCGTCCGCGTCCGGCCTATACGATGCCCCCCTCCCCCCGGAGAGAGAGAAATCGAGGCACGTACCGAGAAACAAAAAGGGTACCTGACCTTGGGAGGGAGCGCTGCTGCGGAAGTCCGCGTCCTCTAAGCCAACGATGTCGTCCTCGAAAGGCGGGATTCTGGATGCAGCCGGTCTTCCTCCTTGGTGATGGTCGCTCGATGGCAATCAACTGCACGAACACTGATTCTTGTCGCGAGGCTTAACTAGTTGGCAATTAGTTGCCGGTCAAAACCCTACTGACCGCGATCTTGCGCCTTCCACGATTTCTTACGCGCCCCTCCCTATAGGTACTCAAAAACGGCCGAGCGCCGCCGGCTACACACACATGTGCGATTCATGCCGGCGACACTATTTCTCTCTCTCCTCCTCTGCTCCCCGCTCATGCCTATCCCTCCAACGCCAGGCATCTCCGCCGATCAGGAATCAGACCTGTAACAAAGCCACATCGTGCGTCGATACTCGGTTTTACTCAACCAAGACCGATGTGGCAGCGGCTCAGGGGAAGGCACGCGGAAGAGAGAGAGAGAGGCGAACAGGGCGATCGAATTCAACGATCGATTCGCCCGTCACAACTTCTAATCTAGAGCTGTATACGCTTGTGTTCTTATAAAATAAAAAACAGTACCCAAGCAAAAAAATTATATTCCGGATGTGTTAATTAAAAGTTAATTAAATGTTAATTAAAAGTTAATCACATTTTCGAAACACTATCATGAAAAATGATTTTTCATTGGTTCTACGTGAGAATATTCAATTCATGTGTAATGACTTATTAAATAACATTTCCACTAAACTCATGTAATGCAATTACTGTCATATATCGATGCATGCTATGAGTGGATTACATTTTATGATATCAGGCATTCTATATAATTGCATAGGAACGTACGAGATTTTGGCATCGACTAAATGTCGCTTTTAATGTGGATATGTGGATGACAATAATTCAATAAATAAAAGATCTTGGTGTTGAGTTCTACTTTTTTTTTTGTTCCAATCAGTGGTCAGTTATATATATACACCTATTATCTGTCATTTACGTTATTCTGCTAGACATCTATGGAAGACATTTATGTGAGGTATGATTATTGAATTCTCCATGATTTACTTTAAATTGACTAATAACAAACTGGTTATTACAAACTGTCTGCTGATTTGCAGTAGCTACTTTTGCCGATCTCAACGATTCTGAAGTTAACTTCATCAATACAAATATACAATAATTAATAAATTTAACTAATAAATCTTTAATAACTTCATTAGATAGATAACGGTATATAATTACTACACTCTCTTTGTCTAATTGAATGCTTAATAAATAATTAATGCTCATTTAGTCAAAGATTTTTACATAACATTTCAGGTAAAATTGCTGCCTATATTGCTTATCGTTTATGGAACTCGACAGAGAAACCATATATAATTGTTACGTGACGTTCCATTATATATTTTACGATTAAGATTTCGCTCTCAAGAATTCCGTTTGGACATAGTAATAAAACACTATAGCTAGCAATATTCGTGTGCGAGACTCGGTGGGAATGAGCGGCAGAGGCTGATTCACGCTGCTGCAGCATGCTGCGACAGCGAATATATGGACAAAGAATAAATAATAAACCGGTGAAAACAACGAAGAGAGATTAGTTAGTCACGACTGAGCGCTAGAGCAACTAGGCCGCAATCTTTCCGAATTCAGAGTTTATCTCGCCAATTGAAATTTAAATTTAGTTTGATTTTGTCCGAGTTATCCGGTATTATTCTTTTACTTAATTAAAAGTTGAGTTCAGTTTGAGTGTTAATAAAAGGCAAAGAAACACAGCAACCATACAGGCAACTTGTTCACGCCGCTAGGACCAAAGAAATATATATTAAATCCACAGTATTAATTAGACATATACAAATATACGTGTACTTTTGACGGACCTTACAATCCGTTTAAAAAGAAACAGAAAGGAGAGAGTAGGTAAACTAGAGGGGCATCAACTCAGAGGGTATCAGCTCACTGAGTTGAAGCGTGTGCATGTTCACCTCACCTCCCCCCCCCCCGCTTATCGGGCCCGTGCGCTGTCGACTCCCTCCCCCCCTACTGAGTTATACCGGTGCGTTCTACGCACTCCCCCCTCCCCTACTGAGTTGATCTGATGTGGCGTAAACCGATGCGTTCTACGTACCCCCCCCCCCCCCCATCCCTACTAAGTTGATCTGATGTGGCGTGCGTTCTTCCCCCTCTCCCAGCCTACTAATTTAATTCCTATGCACTACGCGCGTCACCTCCCCCTCCTCCTACTGAGTTATACCGGTGCGTTCTACGCCCTCCCCCCTCTCCTACTAAGTTGATTTGATGTGGCTTGATCTGATGTGGCGTGCGTTCTCTGCACTTCCCCCTCTCCCCACTGATTTGATTCCATGCAACTGCGCGCGCGTTCTGTGTTACGTGTTTTGATTTTTTTTATTGTGTGTGTGTGTGTGTGCGCATGTGTGCGCGCGTGTTAAAAAATTTTTAGATTTTTCTGAAACAAAACGGACGGATCGGGGCATCGAACGCGCGTCCTCCGGATCCGCAGGCCGATGCTCTACCGCTAGAGCTACAGCCACTGTTACCACGGGTAATACCGTATTGTGTATACTAGCTACACGATTGATATGTGGGGGGCGGCGGCGGCGGCGCCGGCGGCTGCTGCTGGGGAGGGCCCAAGCGCTTAATACAATAAATTTTAATAAATATACTAATTATAATAAATATTATACATAGATATTTATTATAATTGGTATATAACGAATAATAATAATCTTTTTGATGTTCAATGTGTGTGCGCGGGCGCGCGTGTGTGTGTGTGCATGCGTGTCTCATCTACCGAAGATGGTTTAATAGAAAAAACGTGCAAGTACCTGCTTACTTTCTTTTATTTGTAGACTTCGTGGTTGTAAGCTACTATAAATAGCACAGTGTAAGAATTATCGAATCTTTCATCAACCAGCATTCCAATAAAATGTATCGCTACTCTAAAGTAAAGTATGTACTCTCGTCTTCCACAGGAAGACCCGGACGAAAGAAGAACAAAGAATCATCGACATGGAAACAAAGTATTTCCAAATTTTCGGTCAATACTAAAAATTTTCCTGAACAAAAAGGCTATCAGCAGTTCAATAACGAAAAGAAGAAATAATAATCATATTTATACACGTCATCATTGTACACCACCTCAACTAATAAATACACATTTTTTTCATCTAAATTCTATGTTGTATAAATTTTTTTTTTTAATAAAAAAATACAAAAATAAAAAATTTTTATAAAAAGATGAACTGCTGCTGCTGCTATCATCGTCAGAGTCAGCGAAGAATTTCGCTTTTTTTTGATGGTTTAATAAAAAATAAAAGAATATTTTTTTTGTATCAATTGAAACAAAAATTTTTTTTATTGATAAAAAATATATCTTATTCTACATGTTCTTAAAAAATACATATTATTCTACAATGTATTTAG